>NC_134357.1:381579631-381783772 GCF_048569485.1 Anomaloglossus baeobatrachus
GTATGAATTTTCCTGTACCTTCACGCAATGTGATGGGCCAAAGGATCTTTTATAAATTTGGATCAAATCTCCTTCTGTAAAATTCCTGCCTAGATCTTTTTCCCATAATGATGTGAATGCCCGTTTCTGCGGGAGCTTATTTAAGACCAATATTTGATATAATTTAGACAGGACTTTCTGAGGGCATTTTGTTTGTGTAATCATAGATTCAAAAGTGGAAAGGTCCCTTCGGGGCAGCCCATTTGGTAAGTGATCCAGTACCGCTAACTTTAGTCTTTCATATTGAAGGAAGTTGAGTGAGTTTGGGGCTATGATCTTATTAAGCTGAGTCAGGGGTGTTAATGTTCCATCCTCTAACACTAGTTCCACTGGTGTAGTGAGTGTATGAAGCTGATCAGGAGTGCGTGATTGTGTGCTATCTGAGTACAGCCCCGGCAAATCCATTACTTGGATTATCGGGGAAGGTGGGGGAATAAGATAATCTGCATGTTTTGTCCAAGTTTGAAGCGCATTCTTAAAGATTAAATTACTCGTCTTCGGGTCTCGAAGAAAATGTTTTGCCGAGTGAAGGATGGGTCTGAAGTTCATCGGAGTGATGGAGTCTGCGATCAAGGTCCAAACTCTCATTGATAGTATTGCTTCTGTGTGATATTTTTGTGGGTCTGGTGTCCCCATTCCTCCTTTGGACCTAGGTAGTGCTAGGGTATTATAATTCAACCTTTGGCGCCTACCCTTCCAAATATAGTTGATGAAGAGGGTTCTAGCTTTATGGAAAAAGGTATGTGGTACCTGAATTGGTAACATCTGTGATACATAACTAAATTTTGGCAACATAAAGCTTTTTAATAGGTTTTTACATCCCATCCATTAGACAAATGGGGCTGACCATGAGGCTATTACTTTTAACGAAGATTTTAATAACGGGAAAAAGTTTAAAGAGACTAAAGAAGGCCAATGTGAGCATATCTTTATTCCCAGGTAGGTAATAAACTTTGGGGGCCACTTAAAGGGGTATTTATTTCTTAGGGTATCCATTGTTGATTGAGGGAGCTGTATACCCAAAGCCTCCGATTTGTCCAAATTAATTTTGAAATTTGACAGTGAGCCAAAATGTTTGAAGATATCCAAGATAGCCGGAAATTCTTTGAGGGGTTCTGTCAACAGGAGAAGAAGGTCTGCCGTTTTATGTGTACTGCCAGCTATGGAAGCCCCTTTTATGTCCGGGTGCTGTCGGATTCATTGAATGAGGGTCTCCATCACTAAGATGAACAGAGATGGAGAAAGCGGGCAGCCCTGCCGAGTTCCATTGTTAATGTCGAATGGGCAAGAAAGATCCCCATTTATCCTAATACGCGCTGTCAGGTGTGTATACATCTGAAAAATTGCCTCTATGAATGAGGTAGGAAAGGCGAAGTGCCATAGTGTTTCTCTCATGAATATCCAATCTATCCTGTCAAACGCCTTCTCCGCATCAGTGCCTAATAGCACTAAAGCGGGCTTTACATGCTGCGATATCGGTAACGATATATCGTCGGGGTCACGTCGGTAGTGACGCACATCCGACGCCGTTACCGACATCGCAGCGTGTGACACCAATGAGTGAAGATCAACGAGCACAAAAACGTGAAAAATCGTTGCTCGTTGACACGTCGCTCATTTCCTTAATATTGTTGCTGCTGCCGTTACGATGTTGTTCGTCGTTCCTGCGGCATCACACATCGCTGTGTGTGACACCGCAGGAGCGACGAACATCTCCTTACCTGCCTCCACCGGCAATGCGGAAGGAAGGAGGTGGGCGGGATGTTACGTCCCGCTCATCTCCGCCCCTCTGATTCTATTGGACACCTGCCGTGTGACGTCGCTGTGACGCCGCACGAACCGCCCCTTAGTAAGGAGGCGGTTCACCAGCCAGAGTGACAGCGCAGGGAAGGTAAGTCCGTGTGACGGGGACTAACGAGGTTGTGCACCACGGGCAGCGATTTGCCCGTGTCGCACAACCTACGGGGGCGGGTTCGCAGCGTGTAAAGTACCCTTAAGGGTCTGCGGTGAATAAGGGCATGCTGCATTAGATGGAGTATGTGTATGGAGTTATCTCGTCCCTCTCTTCCCTTCACAAAACCCACTTGTTCGGGCGAGATAAGTATAGGTAGAATGATACTTAAACGGTATGCTACAAGGCTCGCAAATAATTTCAAATCATTATTCAACAGTGAAATCGGTCTGTAGTTGCTACAGATTTCAGGGTCTGTTCCCTCCTTATGTATGAGGATAATATGTGCTTCTAATGATTGTTTTGGAAAAAGGGAGCCCTGTAGCACAGCATAAAAGAGGTGAAGGAGATGAAGGAGTAGAGTTTCTTTAAAGGTCTTGTAATAAGAGATCGGGAGGCCATCTGGGCCAGGGCTTTTCCCTGTGTGGCACTTTGACAGGATCGACTGGAGCTCCTCAATAGAAAATGGCCTGTTCAGATTTGTTATATGAGTTGTGTTGAGCGTTGGAAGTCGTAGTTCTGACAGAAAAGAGATGATGTCCCGTTGTCTTTTATCTGCTTGTTCTGGTGTCTCATGCTCTCGAATGTGATACAAGGAGGAGAAATATTTGCTAAAGGCATCAGCAATAGCTTCAGTGTCTGCAAGTTTTTTGTTATTTGAATCTTTTAAAGAATAGATGTACGTACGTGCTTTCCTTTTTTTTTTTTATCAGGGAAACCATAAGCTTAGATACTTTGTCTCCATGTACAAAGAGGCGATTCCTCCAGTTCATGTAGAACTTTGCAGACTGTTTGTTTAAGATATCTCTGAGCCTTTGTCTTAATTGTGTTAAAGGACTGAGGATGTTTGGTGACTGAGAGGTTTTATGTTGCAGTACCACTTTTTGTATCTCGGAATACAATGATGCCACCTCATCTTTTCTGGATTGATTTAAGAATGGGGATATGGAGATAAACTCTCCGCGTATTACTGCCTTGTGCGCTTCCCACACTGTAGGAAAAGGGGCTGTATCTTGAGTGTTAATATCAAAGTAATTATTCAGGCCTTTCATAACACGTGTCTTATACTGAGATTGAGACAAGAGAGATTCAATCAATCTCCATGTCCTGTTCCGGACCCTTTCCCCAAGTGTAATTCCCAGTTTTAAGATAGAGTGGTCCGAGTGGACGCTAGTAATAAGTTTGGCATGTTGTATCATGGAAAGAGCTAAAAATGGTCCAAATATGTAGTCAATTCGACCATATGAATTTTGTGCAGGTGCGTAATGAGAGTAATCTCTTTCTGTTGGGTGGAGGTGTCTCCAGGCATCGACCAGTTGGGCCGAATGCAAGGATTTATGTATACGCATCAGCGCCTTTTTAGGAATAGAGGATCTGTTTGTGGAGGAATCAAGTTCCGGATTGAGGGCCACTTTTATATCACCTCCCAGGATTAATGTACCCTCAATAAAATGTTTAGCTTCCTTCAAAACCTTCGATATCCAAACATCCTGCTTAGTGTTTGGGGCATAGATATTTCCTATTGTTACTAGTGTATGTGCTATTTTCCCTTTGATAAATACAAATCGGCCCATATTGTCTGAACAGGTATCCAGCAACTGAAAGGGTGTGTGTTTTGAGAAGGCAATGGCTACTTCCCTGGCTTTTTTTCGTACTTGAGTATGAGTGGAACCATGTGTTGTAAAATGCTTTATCAAAGTTCGGTGACTTCTCTAGCATTAAGTGCATTTCTTGTAGCAGAAGTATGTCTATCTTTTCTTTTTTAAGGTGGGCTAGAATTTGTGAGCGCTTGACGGGAGAGTTAAGGCCTTCCTACATTGTTAGAGGCGAGTGTCAGCAGGTTGTGTTGTTTAGCCATAGTTAAACTGTTTGGATGTCCAGCTCAACCCACTCCCACCTTGGATCTCAAGCCAATGTGAAAGTGATACACAGAGAAAGGCAAAAGAGAGCGTATTAAGAGAAGGGGTATAGAGGGGGGAAGGAGTGACATAGCAGGAGAGGAGAATGGTGTGTATAGCAGTCTTGTCCTTGTGAACCGTTACCTTGGGGATTTCTTGGGGTTCATTCAAATAAGCGGACAATTTTGGTCTGCCAGGGAGAACCCAATAATTAAATATAACAATATATGCAGAAGTTCAACCTAAAAGAAAAACATTTTAAATCTGTAAGATGATAAGAGGGAGAGAACGAGGGAGAGAACAAGAGACAGCAGATCAAATATTCAAATTTGTCAGAGGTATGCTCATCACATACAGTATGCAGTCTTTATTCAGATGGAGCAGGCGCCTTCCCTCAAACAGCCTCGTGTCTGGTTTCAGACAGAGGTGGCCTGGTAGGTCTTCGTCTGGGGCGTTGACTTTTCGGATATTCCACAGTTTCCCATGGCTGCTGTGTGAGAAGTGGTGGAAGATATAGAGCAGGTTGGAGGAGATTCAGATCTGGAGTAGATCCTGGTGGGATGTCCAGTTCCACACAAAGGTTGGAGACATCCTTGGGAGATCTTGCAGTGAACTTCTTCCCCTTGGCTGAGACCAAAATACCGGAGGGGAACTGACAACGGAATTGAAATTGTTGTTTCCTCAGTTCATCCGTGAGAGGCTTAAGGAGGCACCTCTTGGCTAATGTAGAAGGGGCTATGTCTTGGAAGATTGCAATGTTAGATCCTTCATGTTGGATGTTAGGGTCTGATCTGGCTTTTTGGAAGATTTTGTCCTTAAGGCGGAAATCTAGAAACCGGCAGATAACATCTCTGGGAGGATCGTTGGGATTGGGTTTTGGGTGTAGTGCTCTGTGTGCCCTCTCTGTGATTAACTGGTGTTTTTCTTCAGCATCCAAATAGTTTGAGAAGAGGGCAGTTAGTGTTTTAGAGATGTCCTCTGTGATTACCGTTTCCGGAAGACCCCGAATCCGGAGATTGTTGCATCTGTTCTGGTTTTCCAGGTCCTCCATTGTGGCATATATTTTATAGATGTGATCATCATGTATCTGAAGGTTGGCTTCCAGCTCTTGGGCATTTGATATGATGGCTGTCTGAGACTGCTCCAGGTCCTCCACTCTGTGACCCAGTTGGTGAATACTTCTTTTAATGTCAGATAGGTCTTTTGCCAGAGGTGTTAAGGCTGTTTTGAGTATTCTGGTAATAAATGCCCTGGAGATTGGTATGTCTGGGCTATCAAGCAGTTCTGCTTCTGTGTCAGAGACATCTGAATTGTGGTCAGGTGTATGTTGTCCTCCTTTGCTCTGCTCTGTTTGTTGTTTATTTTTCTGTTGCTTATTAACAAATTTGTCCATCTCTTTCTTATGGGGTTTGGATGTGTGATATACCTCTGTTGATGCGGATTTCTGGCCAAACTTTACCATGTTTTATCCTGTTCATCTGTAGGTTGAGCTGGGGTTCTCTGGGGTAAGAGAGATTGATTTATTGCATTCCTCTAAGAACTAGTACCTGCTAGTCCGTTTAAGTTAGGTGCTTGATTCTGCTGTATGTATGACCCTGGTGTTCCAGGGAATATGTTCAGTGACCAGGCTTCCTGAGACAAGCAGTAAAGAGATCTATGTAAGGGGATATCTTCTTCTTATGACCTACTTGCTAGGATGTAGATCGTTTCCCCTTCACAATATAATCAGGTGTGTCCCCTTTAAAGGCCCCTTTACACACTGAGACTTTCTAGCGATCCCACCAGCGATCCCAACCTGGCCGGGATCGCTACACAGTCTCTGGTGAGTCGCTGGTGAGCTGTCAAACAGGCAGACCTGGCCAACGACGGAGAAGCGATACGAACCTGCAGAACGTGTTAAAGCAGCTATTTGAAAGGGAAGTCACTAACAAAGTTGTTGTAACGGTGTCAAACACACTGATGCATGCTGCTCAGTGGGAAACAAAGGACCAAAAAATGGTCCTGAAAGATTTGCAGTGATCAGCAACCTCACTGTGGGGGCCAGGTCTCTGATGCGTTTCACACACTGCAATGTCGCTGGGGAGGTCGCTATTACGTCATAAAACCGGTGACGTTACAGCGATGTCGTTAGTGATGTTGCAGTGTGTAAAGGGGCCTTAAGAGTCACTGAGTACTCGACCTTATCTGGTTAATATTTGTTTAAGCTGCTTCCAGGAGGAAAAGGGGGGGGTGTATGCCTGCAACCCCAGTTCTCTTTATGCAGTTGCTGCAGGTCTTCACCCCCCTAACTCAAAAGTGACTCTTATGTCTGACCCTGTTAATTTACGGTGTTCCTCTAGCCCCAGGAACCACACAGCCCCCCCCACCACCACCACCACCACCACCACATGTGCACTTAACTGTCTGTCTCAAACAATGGTGCTGAAGGAGAGCTCTGTACTTTGAGCCTCCTCTTCTGATATCTGCTCCTCAGTGTCACAAACAAGCTCTGCAGGACAGCGTTCCCCTGCTTCCAGGCACCAGCTCCAGGACCTAATAACATATGGTAGATAAGTCACCACAGGGGGAGGATTGTTTGCAGTTGTGCTGCAGGTGACAAGGCCCTGTCTGCTATGGCCTCACCAGCCGCTCTCTTACTAGCAGAAATCTCTGAGACAGTGACTCCTGGGCAGTTCAGGGAGATGAGAGGGGTCAAGAGAGTGCTCTGTTTACCTCTGAGGGAGGGAGGAGGTTTGCTGGGAGCTATTCTGTGTCTGGGCAGCGCTTTCCTCCAGGCCGAGGCTTCCTGTGGACTAGGCCACAACTTCTCCTCTCCACAGATACCCCCAGGGCTTGCTGCACAGAGGGTCCCTCAATGCTGGGGTCACCGGAGGACAGGTCCCACTGCTGGGTGAGCTTTAAAAGACTCGATGCCTTCGGATTTTTTCACTTTTTAGCAGAGCTCTCCAGCCTCATGTCTGCTCCTTGCTCCAGTCCGTCCACCATGGAATCCCCCTGTCCAGCAGATTCTGGTGGTCCAACTTGGAGTATGGTCCACCCTAGGGCTCTGCACCCTGCATAGCGCCGGTTCCGAGGGAGCAATGAAGCTGTCCCCTCAGCAACCGTTTTGTTCTCCTTTTGTCCTACAGGAGCTACCGGTGAACCCCTCCTATCCTGTTCCCTCCCGGAACTCAACTCCTCAACTGTGTTTTTGGCTCCTCCTTCCCCCCTGGTCGCTGCTCCTTCCCTGGGCCCCTGGTGGCTAGTGGGTGGATGCCCCATTGTTTGGTTAGCAACCTTAAGACCTGAGCCTAGCCCGGTCCCCATTGGAGAGGGCAACCTACTGTATGTATTGAATGAAATGTGTGTGTTACCTGCACCGACCTCCTCTGGACCCCGGATAACTACCGCACCTTAAGTGAGGTGCAGTACCCTGTGGCGGATGACGCCTCAGGGGCGCCACACTTACTTACGCAATCAGTAACTTCCAATTCACACATAAACATGTATGTGATTCAGCAAGTTGGAATTTGAGTCCTGTGAGTGAGAATGGGACTAGTGAGCTACTGGAAACTGGAGAAGACGCTAATCAGTAAGCACTTTTTTGCACTTATACTACATTATATGATGGTGTAAGTTGAAGCTTGTGGTCCCTGCAGCAAAATGTTCAATTATGGTGAATTTTTAATTGTATTGGTCTTCTATTTATGGGTCAAATGAATGTTTTGGGCTCCCCTAGGCTCCAGGACTCAGGTGTGACTACAATCCTTGCACCCACTATAGTTAAGCCCTTGATATTACATTTAGACAGGTTTAGAGAATAAAACATTTCCTGGCTGTACTTCTTTAAATAGACTGGTTACATTGAGGGTGGTGATCAGAAGAGGGGGCATAAATCCTTTATTAAGTTATAACCAGGCTCTTCTGTATGCTGTAGATTGGATTTCTTACTTCTCTGATCTTTGCCATCAATCTCCTTTACCCATTAGCAAATTTTTATACGCTTCTATGTCACATCTAATCTACTCATTTTGCATATTAATAATTTACCATATCCATTATCAGAGCTAAACCTCATGTAAATGTTCAGTACATGCAAAATGTAGCAACTTTTGCCTTGGAAAGATTTATTATCCCTCACTAACCATTAAGAGAGTTGTCTCCCCAGTGTAATGAATACATGTTCTATTTCAGGGGCGCACTAAAGAATTAGGGCAATGCCTGAGGGTTCATGGTAAGAGGGCCACAGCTCCCACGTTTCAGTTAGAGCACTCATAACTTAAAGTGTAGGGTCTGGAATGAGTAAAGCAAGGGTTAAGTGCCACTTAGATGCATCTTATTAACTTAAATCAAGTCTTTCATAGCTATAGTAGCTGGTATTGAGCCCATGATCTCTAATGCTCAGGAACCCAGTCCTAGTGTAATAATTTTTAAATTTATATAGCTCCAACATATTCTGTAGCACTTTACAATTCAAAGGGGAAATGTACGGACAATATGAGATATTATGTAGCGTCCACGGACCCTTAGGGTACTTGTCACCGGGCCAGTGGTTCCTTGGGGTAGCTGTGACTGGCCTGACCCTGTTTAGCTACATGTTAAATAAGAACAGCAAACGGACAAGTGTCCAATACAGATGGGGATGGAAGGAGGGTGACAGGCCCCTGGGAAGTGTGTCACCGGTTGCAGCGGTGACTGGGGTCTCGGCCTCCTCTGCAACTGACCCTTCCTGCGACTAGTCCCCTCCCAGGGGAAGTACTGGATGGGTAATGGGGATGCTTCGCAGCGCCACCCGCGGTATGCGGCCAGGAACTAACCGCCATTGCACAGTCTCTCTCCGGGGCAGGTGTTATGTATAGCCGGGATGGTATCGCTCCCACGGGCGGAGTGGGGTACCCCGGGAGAGCCGGAGCGCAGGGCGGCGGCAGTTACTCACAGAGTTACCAGGTGTGGGTTCCAGTCACTTTATTTACTGGCTCAGGTGGTATCGCACCCCGGGTGCTGGTCCTCGCTATCAGAGACTCAGGTCGCTTCCCGGGCAGGTCAAAGACTGGATCCGGTTTGATAATCTGTGACCTCTCTCCTCCATGTACAACTCTGTACTCTCCTCCGGTCCTGGCCCGAACGGCCGGCAGCCTAAGCCTCTCGTGCGTTGGACTCCTAACCCTTTCCCCAGGCTCCCTCTCTGCAGTCATGCCGCAGCCACCTTGACTAGGGCTCTGTACCTCTCTCTTGTTCTCAGTCCCATTCTCTGGCGACTACTCTCTTCTGGTCCACGATTACAGGTACCGGGTCCCGTCTCTCTAGATGTTACTGGCCCCCCAGCTTGGTGGAGCTGTCTGTTCAGAATTACATCCAGACAGCTCTGTTCTGCCTCCCTGAAGGCCTGACAGCCTCCCCTTCAGGGAGCTGCACCACTGTGCGTCTGCTCTGTCCCATGTCCAAGCTTATTCTGAGGTAAAGTGAAACTGTTTTCTACTCCTAACTGCTCATGCCCCCACCACTTTTGCAAGTTGCTATGGCAACATGGGTCTGCTAAGAACTGGCTGAGTCTCTTCCTGTGTCTGTAGAAACATTGTTAATTCTTTCCTAGTGACTGCTTCTCCCTGCTGTATGGTTGTGTGAGGTGTGTGTAAAACTTACTAGATTAACATCTTGACCTGCCAGGGAAGGATATAATGATATACCCTGTAGCGACCAGTCTCAGGGGCGCTACATTTACATAGTAATACAATTCAACATATATCAACAGTGTCGGACTGGAGTACCCTGGGCCCACCAGAGAAAATCATTCTTGGAGCCCACTATAGAAATAAATATAAGACCATTAATTGTGCAGTAAAACGTGCTAATATCAGGGTATAATGGAAAGTTATACACTTCTTAAAGCTCCTCTCCAGGTTTTTTTTTTCTTTTACTGTTGCAGTGGGGGCTCTCATCTAAGGTTCCTGACTTTACTCTCATAATTCTGCCATCTTTACTAGGGATGAGCGAATGTATTCACCACTATTTGGTATCCGACAGATAACAGGCTATTCGCACCATTCGCTAGCCGACAAATAAAACAGTATCCGCTCCGATACTTTCAGTTTCATTTCTGACTTCCTGGCAGTGTAGATAGACTGTATTGTGTGCAGTAGAGCGTTCGTAGATCCAACTAATAAATAGTCCTTCTAAGGGCTGAAGTCAGTGTCCAGTAGCTGCTAGCAGCTCCATAAATCGCCAGACCGCAAATCTATGAATGCGGACCCAGCTTTAGGGCCGGTGACATTGCAGTGCCTTGTAAATGATAGCGTCCGTGCTGCGAACTCCTAAATAGTCCTTCTAAGGGCTGAAACCAGTAGTCAGTAGCTGCTAGCAGCTCCATAAATCGCCAGACTGCAAAACAGTGAATGCGGACCCAGCTATAGGGCCAGTGTTAGTGCAGTGCTTTGTTAGATGAGAGCGATCCATCTTTAAAAATAAATTCTCTTATTAGTGGTGCATACGGTATGTTAGTGCAGTGTATGATATAGAGAGAGCTTTTTCAGAGGCAGATAGAGATTTAAAGCTGTCCTGACATCTGCTACTAACTAATCAACAATCCCAGCACTGTTACATCCCTTGTCTCTCTTATACAAATTGCAAATTCCTAAAAAAGATCCCAAAATTTTCAAAACAACGGCTTCAAGTGTAGTGTAGTGCCTGTTAGCCACCATCTCAATTCATACCAGCACAGTTGCGTCCTTGTGTAGGCTTCATAGCGTACATAAACTCCATAGTACCCTACTGCTAAAAAAAACCTAGTTTAAGTGTGAAAAAAAAAAAAAAAAAATTGCTGTCATGGCCTGTACTTCTGCTTGAAGCCAAATACCATCATAGCACCAACCTAGCATCTTGGTGTTTGCTTCATATCGTACAGAACCTAGATAGTGGCCTGCTGCTACTAAAACAGTGTCAGTGTTACAAAATTTTAATTAATAGTCGATGTCAATGACTCTACTTCTGCCTGAAGTCAAATACCGTCATAGCACCAACCTAGCATCCTGGTGTTTCCTTCATATCTTACAGAACCTAAATAGTGGCCTGCTGCTACTGAAACACAGTCTGAGTGCCAAAAACCAATACTAACATAAAAGTGGTGTCAAACCCTGTTTTCTTTTAGGGCTGAAAGACATTCACAACATCTTTGTCGATTCCTCCAAGTGGTACTTTGTCCAATAAAGGTACCTTGCGTTTTTTAGACTTACAGAAACAGCTATCGTGGGAAACTATTAACACAAGTTTACCAACCCGGCAAGTGTCCACATTCGACATCCTTTCCCAGCTGGGATCTCGGCAGCATTGCCTCGGCTAAGCGTCAACACGCTCTACTAAAGCTCATCTGTATCGGTGACAAATCGCACACGGCACCTGAGCTTTTGAAAGCAATAACTGAGCAGACAGATGAGTGGCTTGCACCGTTGGACCTCCGTCCAGGGATGGTAGTGTGTGATAATGGTCGTAATCTGGTGGCGGCTTTAAAGCTTGGAAAGCTTGTACACATTCCTTGTATGACCCACGTTGTAAATTTAGTAGTTCAGCACTTTCTCAAAAAATACCCTGAGATACCAGAACTACTTACCAAGGTACGACGTATTAGCGCCGATTTCCGCAAGTCATCTCCCTCTTTTGCTGGCCTGGAAGTGCTGCAGCAGCGCTTACACTTGCTGCGTCACAGACTGATATGTAACCTTCCTACGAGATGGAATTCAACCTATCATATGTTGGCCAGGATCCATGAGCAGCAGAGGGCAGTATCCCAACTCTGCAGCTGCCAGACATAAGTCCTGCAGAGTGGGTGTGGATTGCAGAAATTTGTCAGGTCCTATAGAATTTTCATTACTATACCAACATTGTGAGCAGTAATGATTAGAGATGAGCCACCCCCCTGGCGTTCAAGTTCAGTTCGGTTCATAGAACGGAGGCCCCATTCGACGAACGTTCGACGAACCGTTCGACGAACCTCTCGAACCCCAATGAAAACAATGGGAGGCAAACACAAACACATAAAAACACATCGAAAACACCTTCAAAGGTGTCCAAAAGGTGACAAACAACTCCCAAGACACCACAAACACATGGGAAAGTGACAAGAACATATACTCATGCGAAAACAAACGAGCTGAACGAGTAAAAAAAGGAGGAGACACAGATATAGGCATGTCATGCCCTTCTAAAATCATGTAAAACACCGCAAGGGGACTCCAAGCAGAGTCTCTCTTTTTTCCAAAAATTGGGCCACACACACCATTTCAGGGGCATCACTTGTGCCCCAGTTGCAAACTGGATGTGTTGATTAGCATCAAGCACATTCAAAAATACGCCAGCCTTAACTGTCCCCAGGATGACACCGGGGTTGGTAGCAAAGTCCTTGCTGAACCATGACTTGTTCATCTTGGCCCATTGTTAAAAACACAGCAAGTGGACTCCAAGCAGAGTCTCCCTTTTTTCCAAAAATGGGCCACACACACCACTTTAGTGGCATCACTTGTGCCCCAGTTGCAAACTGGATGTGTTGATTAGCATCAAACAGATTCAAAAATACGCCAGCCTTTACTCTCCCCAGGATGACATAGGGGTAGTAAAGTCCCTGCGGATCCATGACTTGTTCATCTTGATGAACGTTAGTCTGTCCACATTGTCACTGGACAGACGCGTGCGCTTATGTCAGCACACACCCAGCAGCACTAAAGACACGATCAGAGACAACGCTGGCTGCGGAACACAACAAGCTCTCCATGGCGTAAGTGGCGAGCTCAGGCCATTTTTCAAGATTTGAAGCCCAAAATGAGCAAGGCTCCAGTTGCAAAGTCATGGCATCGATGTTCATTTGGAGATACTCCTGGGAGATTCACTCTGTGCACCACTGGTGTTTGGTGGAAAAGCCGAGCTAAGATTGAGTAACAGCTTTTGCTGATAATCCTGCATACGTGCATCCCTTTCTATGGCAGGAATTATTTTGCCAAATTTGGACTTGTACCGGGGATCTAATAGTGTGGCAACCCAGTAGTCATCATTACTTCTAATTCAGACAATCCGAGGGTCATGTTGTAGGTAGTGCAGCAAGAAAGCGCTCATGTGTCTTGTGCATCCTTGCGGACCAAGTCCTTGCTGTGTTTGTGGCGGCAAGGTGATAACTGTGCTTCCTTCCTCTGACATCTCCCCCCAACCTCGTTCAACCGAAATTTGACCAAGGTCTCCCTCATCTGCTGAGTCTTCCATGCCCATCGACAGTTCGTCCTCCATTTTTTCCTGGTCTCCTGCACCTTCCTCAACATTTTGGCTGCTACCGAGTGCCCTTGTTAATTCCTCTCCCCCACCATCCCATGCCTGCCGCCTTGGTGATGCTGAACGTCTGGACCTTGTACAGTAGATGTTGGTATCCCTTGCGCATATGAATCCTCCTGTACTTCCTCCCCTTCCTCTTGTCCCACCCCCTGACTCCGAATAGTGTTTAGAGTGTTCTCCAGCATGTAAATGACTGAAATTGTCATGCTGATAATGGCATTGTCAGCGCTAAACATATTCGTCGCCATGTCGAAACTGTGCAGAAGGGTGCATAGGTCCTTGATCTGAGACCACTCCAGCAGCGTGATCTGCCCCACCTCTGCATCTCGTTGGCCCAGGTTATATGTCATAACGTATTGCACCAGGGCTCGGCGGTGCTGCCACTGTCGCTGCAACATGTGGAGAGTCGAATTCCAGCGTGTCGGCACATCGCATTTCAGGCGATGAACCGGCAGGCCGAAAGACTTTTGGAGCAATGCAAGTTGGTCAGCTGCGCCGGTTGAACGGCGGATGTGAGCAGAGAGACCGTGCCCTGTGCTGAAGCCCATCTAGGCCGGCATAGTGGGTTAAAAATTGCTGGACAACTAGGTTCAACACGTGAGCCATACAAGGCACATGTGTCACCTTGCCCCAGCGTAGGGCCGCACCCATGTTTGCAGAATTGTCGCACATGGCCTTCCTTGGCTGAAAGTTGAGTGGAGACAACCATTTACTAAACTCGCTCGCAAGAGCTGACCACAACTCCTCAGCTGTGTGACTCTTATTTCCCAGACATTTCAAGGTAAAGACCGCCTGATGCCATTGAGCTCTGCTGCCAGCATAGCAAGGAGGCGTGCGGGATTCCTTGTGCGCAGTTAAAACGCGGGTGGCCTGACCAGGCAGGCTTGGGGCGGAGGTGGAGGACCCAGACGAGGTTGATGAGGCAGAAGCAGTGGAGGAACTTCCACATATAGAGGATTGATGCACAAGTCGTGGGGACGGCAAGACTTGTACAGCAGACCCTTCTCCATCTCGCGCCATAGTTACCCAATGCAAAGTCAGCGACATGTAACGCCCCATGCTTACTGGTCCAAGTATCGGTGGTGAAATGCACCATGTCAAACACAGAGTTTCTCAAGGAAGTGGTGATGTTGTGTGCGACATGCTGGTGTAGCGCAGGCACACCTTTCTTGGAGAAGTAGTGGCAACTGGGCATCTGGTACTGGGGCACTGCGATGGACATAAGGTCTCGAAAATCCTCTGTCTCCACCAGGCGGAAAGGCAGCATTTCTGTAGCCAACAGCTTGCAGAGGGTGAAAGTCAACCTCTTAGCTTTGTCATGGCTCAGAGGAAATGTCCTTTTAATTGTCCAAATCTGAGGGACCGAGATCTGGCTGCTGTGTGGAGACGGTGTGGAGTAGGGTGTCCCTGGAAAACTGCTGGTCTGTGAGGAAAGTGCAGGCGGAGACATGATATTGCCTTCATCCAAAATTGGTGCTCTCGATGTCTGAGAGAGCTGTACAACAGCACCTGTTTCCCTCCCCAAAACAATTGATGATGACCTGCCAAGCAAACTGCCTGTTGTGGTTAAAGAGGTGGAAGGTCTGCGTAGAAAAACATGTGTGACAGCTGTCCCCACAGTCATAGAGGATGAAGAGCGTGCGGATGCAGTTGAAGTGGCAGGCGGTGGTTGTCCCGCTTCGCTAGGACGCATTGTAGCACAGTGAGCTTCCCACTGGGACTTATACGTGTTATTCATGTGACGGTTCATGGACGAAGTAGTCAAACTAATGAGTTTTTGGCCTCTACTTACAGATTGGTGACAAAGCCTTCAGATCACATGAGTTGGGTGATCCTTTGCAATGTCAAAAAAGGACCAGGCGATGCAACTATTAGAGCCCATGCGACCTGCAGAGCCACCCCGACTTGTGCTCAGAGGCAGAGTTGTGGCTGAGGATGCAGTTGTTGATGTGCTGCCAGTACTCCGTCTTTGTCCAGGAAGGCACAAGCTAACCTAGTCGTCAGTCTCATCCTCCTCCACCGCCTCTGCTGACCTCCTCGAGTGCCTGACTGTGGGTTGACAGTAAGTGGGATCTAGAACTTCATCATCAACCATTGTGTTTGCACTCCCCTCGCCCTCAGACCTAACCTCTTCCTGCCCTGACTGAATAGTTAAGTTGTCATTCCAATCAGGTATCTGAGTCTTATCGTCATCATTATGTTCCTTATTGTCTCCACCAAGAGGTGTTACAGTTTATGAATGAGGGTCTACATTATGCTCAGAAACTTCGTCATCAGGGCCTGAATCATACTCACAAAGCTTCTGGGCATCACTGCAGACCATTTCCTGGTCTGTACTCACTGAAGATTGGGAGCAGACCTCTGATTCCCAGCCTATAGTGTGACTGAACAGCTCTGCAGACTCACTCATCTCTGTTACACCGTACTCTGCAGGGTGGGTGGATACTTGAGAGCTGGGAGAAAGCAAGTGCGATTGGGAAGACAACTCAGAGGACGGTTGTTTTTTGGATGTTGAAGTTGAGGTGGAGGAGAGGCCGCTTGTTGGAGCACTTGCGATCCATTCAAGCATGTTCTTTTTTTGTGCATCATCTACCTTTGTTACAGTAGTTCTATTCCGTAAAAAAGGGAGCACATCGGATTGTCCACGGAAAGTAGTAGACATCTTATGCGGGCTTTACACAAGATGATAGATTGTGCGATATGTCGTCGGGGTCACGGTTTTCGTGACGCACATCCGGCATAGCACACGACGTCTTCTCGTGTGACACCTCTGAGCGACGCAGTATCGCTCACAAATCATGAGTCGTGTACTCGTCGTTAACTTTCATAATCTCGTTTATTTTCATGGGTGCAGGTTGTTCATCGTTTCCGTGGCATCACACGTTGCTCCGTGTGACACCACGGGAACGATTAACACAGCTTACCTGCGTCCCACGGCACCCACCTACTTAATGGAAGGAAGGAGGTGGGCAGGATGTTTACATCCCGCTGATCTCTGCCCCTCCGCTTCTATTGGCCGGCTGCCATGTGACGTCGATGTGACACCGAACGTCCCTCCCACTTCAGGAAGTGGACATTCGTCGCCCACAGTGAGGTCGTCCGGAAGGTAAGTGCGTGTGACGGGGGTTAAACGAGTTTGTGCGCCACGGGCAGCGATTTGCCCGTGACGCAAAAATGACAGGGGCAGGTACGATCGATTGTGAAATCGCACAATCGGTCGTCCGGTGTAAAGCAGGCTTTACTTTTGCTTGAAGATGGCCTTTCTTCAGCAGATGTTACTGTAGCTTTACCACCTCCCCCACGGACACAAACTTTTTTCCCTTTCCAACACGCCTATTCCCCTTTCCACCAGCATCTGTCCTTTTGCCACTCATTTTGTTTGTGACCAGATTGGACACTTCAAATGTCGTAGCAAAAATGGAGAGGTGGTGTACAATGCAGAGGTGGTCTAGCTTTATTGACAGCTGAAGAACCAACACTGACTATCCCTGATAATGCAACTATGGCCCTAAAACTGGCAGCACTGTTTGCTATAAAAATAGCGTAGCAAAAATGGGCAGGAGGGTCGAATGCAGAGGTGGTGTACCTTGCTTGGCACCAGTGGGACACTAAGTTAGTATAGCAGACACTTTTTGGATGCCACTAAGTGTCAGCACTGTTTGCTATAAAAATAGCATAGCAAAAATGGGCAGGAGGGTAGAATGCAGAGGTGGTGTACCTTGCTTGGCACCAGTGGGACACTAAGGGGTACTTTGCACGCTGCGACATCGCAAGCCGATGCTGCGATGCCGAGCGCGATAGTCCCCGCCCCCGTCGCAGCTGCGATATCCTTGGGATAGCTGCTGTAGCAAACATTATCGCTACGGCAGCTTCACATGGACTCGCCTGTCCTGGGATGTTGCTCTGGCCGGCGACCCGACTCCTTATTAAGGGGGCGGGTCGTGCGGCGTCACAGCGACGTCACACGGCAGGTGGCCAATAGGAGCGGAGGGGCGGATATGAGCGGGATGTAACCATCCCGCCCACCTCCTTCCTTCCGCATATCCTACGGAAGCCGCGGTGACGCCGGTAGGAGATGTTCCTCGCTCCTGCGACTTCACACACAGCGATGTGTGCTGCCGCAGTAGCGAGGAACAACATCGGACCGTCGCGTCAGCGTAATTATGGATTATGTCGACGCTGCACCGATGATACGATTACGACGCTTTTGCGCTCGTTAATCGTATCATCAAACCTTTACACACTACGATGTCGCATGCGATGCCGGAAGTACGTCATTTTCAATTTGACCCCACCGACATCGCACCTGCGATGTCGTAGTGTGCAAAGCCCGCCTTAGTGTCAGCACTGTTTGCTATAAAAATAGCGTAGCAAAAATGGGCAGGAGGGTCGAATGCAGAAGTGGTGTACCTTGCTTGGCACCAGTGGGACTAAGTTAGTATAGCAGACACTTTTTGGATGCCACTAAAGGGGGCTTTACACGCTGCGACATCGCAGCGTGTAACGCAAATGAGCGACGATCAACGAGCATAAAAACATCAAGAATCATTGCTCGTTGTCAGGTCGCTCATTTCCTTAACCCCTTCAGCCCCCGGGCACTTTCCGTTTTTGCGTTTTTGTTTTTTGCTCCCCTTCTTCCGAGAGGCGTAACTTTTTTATTTTTCCATAAATCTTGCCATATGAGGGCTTGTTTTTTGCGGGACGAGTTGTACTTTTAAATGAAACCATAAGTTTTACCATATAGTGTACTGGAAAACGGCAAAAAAATTCCAAGTGCGAAAAAATTGCAAAAAAAGTGGGATTGTACAATAGTTTTTGGGATATTTTATTCACCGTGTTCACTATATGGTAAAACTGATGTGTGGGTATGATGCCTCAGGTCGGTGCGAGTTTGTAGACACCAAACATGTATAGGTTTACTTGTATCTAAGGGGTTAAAAAAAATTCACAAGCTTGTCCAAAAAACGTGGCGCACGTTTTCCGCCATTTTCCAAAACCCGTAGCGTTCTCATTTTTCAGGATCTGAGGCTCAGTGATGGCTTATTTTTTGCGTCTCGACCTGACGTTTTTAACGGTACCATTTTTGCGCAGATGCTACGTTTTGATCGCCTGTTATTGCATTTTGCGCAAAATTTGCGGCGACCAAAAAACGTAATTTTGGCGTTTGGAATTTTTTTGTCGCTACGCCGTTTACTTATCAGATTCATTGATTTTATATTTTGATAGATCGGGCATTTCTGAACGCGGCGATACCAAATATGTGTGTATTTTTTATTTTTTTAACCCTTTAATTTTCAATGGGGTGAAAGGGGGGTGATTTGAACTTTTAGGTTTTTTTATTTTTTTTTAATTTTTTAAAACTTTTTTTTTACTTTTTTTTTTTATTTTACTAGTCCCCCTAGGGGGCTATTGCGATCAGCAATCCGATCGCTATTATCTATCTGCAGATCTCAGCTACAGAGCTGAGAACTGCAGATTTGCTGCTTCACTTTCAATGCCGGCTGTATTCCGGCATTGAGAGGAAGTGACTCATTTTAGCTACAGGCGTCATCACATGACCCTGTGCTACCATGGCAACCGCCGAAAGTCACGTGATCATGTCACGTGACTTCCGGTGGGGGCGGGGTAAGTCACTGTCATGGCGGCGCCCATGTACATATCGCTGCCAAGACTTTGGCAGCGAAATGTAAGGGGTTAATGGCCGCGGGTGGAAGCGATTCCACCCGCGGCTAGCAGGCACACATATCAGCTGTTGATAACAGCTGATATGTGCGCGTCTCGCCGCCGCCCGCCGGCGGCAGGGGGCGGGGCTTAGGGCTTACCGGCACACGATCCATGACGTATCTAGTACGTCATGGGTCGTTAAGGGGTTAATATCGCTGCAGCGACAGGTACGATGTTGTTTGTCGTTCCTGCGGCAGCACACATCGCTATGTGTGACGCCGCTGGAACGACAAACATCTCCTTACCTGCCTCCCCCGGAAAAGGAGGAAGGAAGGAGGTGGGCGGCATGTTCCGGCCACTCATCTCCTTCCCTCCTTTTCTATTGGGCGGCGGTTCA
This sequence comes from Anomaloglossus baeobatrachus, assembly GCF_048569485.1. Lineage (NCBI taxonomy): Eukaryota > Metazoa > Chordata > Amphibia > Anura > Aromobatidae > Anomaloglossus > Anomaloglossus baeobatrachus. The sequence continues at coordinate 381,598,869 of NC_134357.1, forward strand.
GTGACGCTGCTGTGACGCTTAACGAACCGCCCCCTTAGAAAGGAGACGGATCGCCGGTCACAGCGATGTCGCAGAGCAGGTATGAGCGTATGACGCTGCCGTGACGATAATGTTCGCTACGGCAGCGATCACCACATATCAGCCGTACGATGGGGGCGGGTGCTATTGCCCTCGGCATCGCTAGCATCGGCTAGTGATGTGGCAGCGTGTAAAGCACCCTTTAGTGTCAGCACTGTTTGCTATAAAAATAGTGTAGCAAAAATGGGCAGGAGGGTCGAATGCAGAGGTGGTGTACCTTGCTTGGCACCAGTGGGACATTAAGTTAGTATAGCAGACACTTTTTGGATGCCACTAAGTGTCAGCACTGTTTGCTATAAAAGTAGCGTAGCAAAAATTGGCAGGAGGGTAGAATGCAGAGGTGGTATACCTTGCTTGGCACCAGTGGGATACTACGTTAGTATAGCAGACACTTTTTGGATGCCACTAAGTGTCAACACTGTTTGCTATAAAAATTGCGTAGCAAAAATGGGCAGGAGGTAGAATGCAGAGGTGGTGTACCTTGCTTGGCACCAGTGGGACACTAAGTTAGTATAGCAGACACTTTTTTGATGCCACTAAGTGTCAGCACTGTTTGCTATAAGATTAGCATAGCAAAAATGGGCAGGAGAGTAGAATGCAGAGGTGGTGTACCTTGCTTGGCACCAGTGGGACACTAAGTTAGTATAGCAGACACTTTTTGGATGCCACTAAGTGTCAGCACTGTTTGCTATAAAAATAGCGTAGCAAAAATGGGCAGGAGGGTAGAATGCACAGGTGCTGTAGGTAGCAGGACAGCAAGGGAAGCCTCAGTTTCTATCCCTGCCAATGAAAAAATAGAGCAAGGACTTGCCAGAGCTGATATAGCCAGACGCTGTTATCTAAAGCCCTGCACAGCGTTTGCATGGACCTGTCTAGCAACAATGCCTATGAAAGGCTGTAATGCAGCCCTGAAAAGGGCTGAAATTACAAGTAGTCCCTAATCCCTAAAGCGCTGTGTAGATTGCACTGTATGGCTATAGCGCATACAGCAGCAGCAGCGGGAGAGGTGACTGTCACCCACCCACAGCAGAGAGATAATGGCGGCGACAGGGAAAATGGCCGGATCTTATAGAGCAAAGATGTGACATGCAGAGCCTATGACACATGCCCTTGCTTGTCTGGCAAAAATCCACTTTGCAGTGTGTGTCTCTGTGATTTGCTGACAGCCTGGCGTGGCCCCACTATATGCGCGGTTAGGGGAAAAAAAAATGGCGATCGGCATTCTTTCAGCACTCAGCAGCAGCATTGATCTAAACCCTGTCCCCCCCCCCCCCCCCCCGCACACTATACGCTGAATTTTATAATAGCGTGATTCACACTATTACAGTGAAAAGCCAGCTAGTAACTAGCTAGGCTTTTTGTTGATTGAACCGTTCTCGAATGTAACTCGAACTACCAAACTTTTACCAAATCGTTCGAGTTCGTCAAACGACTCAAACACCACCCAAAGTCACTCGGTCATGAAATTGGCGAACCTCGAACATCACTCATCTCTAGTGATGAGGCTCTTATCAGCATTACCATTCACTGATTTGTTTATTGAAACGCTCTCTGGATGGTCTGACTGACCAAAGTGTTAATGCACCCAAGGTGTCTGTGGATGCAGACTTCACAATGGTTGCTAGTAATCCGTAGAACCTCGACCAACAGGCTCAGGCCACCTTTAGTCAGCAAGATGCGGATGAGGAGGATCATGAAGAACAGGAATGGTTTAAAGTTGGTAACCAAGGGATTGACAACCCAAGCTTCAGGGCTATCCAGTATGGATGGCCTTAGGAGGAGCAGGAGGAGGAGAGACAGACTGAGGAGGAGAGGAGGTTTAGGGAGACAGAATGTATTCTTAGCAATGACACACAAAGGTTTCCAGTTCAGAGTGTGGCACACATGGCACAGTTCAGGTGATACTACCTGTCTCATGACTGTCGGCTAGTCCACATTTTGGCAGACAACAAATACTGGTTATGTACATTCCTTGACCAATGCTACAAAGACAAATTCTTTTCGCTACTTGTCGAGGCAAATAAGGATTGTTCTACGAAAACATTCAAGAAGGCTGTAGTGGACCAGTTGATGAAACGATTACCCTCAGATCATGCTGGCGTCAGAGGTAGCGTGTCATCTCACACAACAGGATTACAAGAGAGGGCTATACATAGCAGGAGCAACACAGGCGGGGGACTAATGTGCCAAAACTGGTCCATTTTCCACAAACCGTCAACTTCGAATCATATATCGGTTGGGGGAACTATGACAAGGAGGGAACACAAGTAAGATGATGAGGGATTATGTAGGTGACCATATCAGTGTGCTTTCAGAGTCTACAGTTCCCTTTAACTATTGGGTTTCCAAGCTGAACACTTGGCCAAACCTCACCTTATACACTTTGGAAGTGCTAGCTTGCCCTGCTGTGAGTGTGTTGTCTCAGCATGTTTTCACCCTAGTGGGGTCAATAATAACAGATAGTCACACGCGACTATCCACGGAAAGTGCAGACAGTTTGACGATGATCAAAATGAACCGTAAGTGGATTGCCCCAGAGTATCTCAGGCCGCCTGTTAATAAGACCCAATAATAACTGTAGCCCCAAAATATGTATTTCTTAAGTTCAAATAAGTTCCATTGTTTCTCATTCAAGACTATTTTGTCTTCTATCATCTAATGAGACCGCATGACCAATCTAACTTTTTATGCTGCTGTGATTTAATTGTTCGGCCCAATCACCCAGGGCAATTTTTTTCAAGCCTTTGTACATTATGCACTGGCACAACCACTGTCGACGCTACATTGTCGACAGTGGTTGTGCCATTGTCCCTGCGACGGGGGCGGGGACTATCGCGCTCGGCATCGCAAGCATCAGCTTGCGATGTCGTAGTGTGCAAAGTGCCCCTTAGGTCCAACGTGAAATTATTCAGGTTTCCCATAGACTTACATTGCGCATCGAATATTCGCGAATAGTCGAATAGTGGTGACCTATTCGTCGGAATTTGCAAAGTCGAATATTTTGGTATTCGGTTATCCCTAATCTTTACCCTTTAGTGCCAAAGTGCTCGTTGGTTTGTGACCTGCCGGCTGCTCCAGTGTTTCATAGAGCCAGAGGTCACACCTCAACACAAGTCTATTAGAGCCTTGTTCTGGCTCTCATAGACTTGTATTGAATACTTCTGAAGTACAGTAACTTATGACTTCCGAACAGAAAAAAAAGGTGAAAATGCCAGGTGGTGAGTATAAGACGGTGGCAGAGACCTTGGGTTAAAAGCACCACTCCAGTGGTGAAAAAAAACAACAAAATGTAGGCATGGTGCTTTAATGTTATAGAGATAGCTGGTGCCCACATTTGGTGAAAACTCAGTGATAAATGTCCCCTGATGTGTATTAACCACTTAACTAATTGACTGGCACTGCAGATTTGACATGAATATGTGTCAATTTATGCTGCGGATATTCACCACTGATTTCATCCTTTGCAATGAATGAACCATTTGCATACTAGTAACCGCAGTAATATCTGCACAATATTTGCGTGGATATTACCGCTGTTAATTTGCTGTGGGATTTCCATTGTAGAAATACTGCATCTAATACATTATGTGAATGCATACTACAGTATATGTATTAAATATGGTGGGAGCCCTAAATCAGTTATATGTGACATTGGAGTGATATTGAAAGAGGGCTTTCCCTCACATCCCTCATACACTTGACAGAAATCTCTCTGGCCTCTATAAGACCATAGCATTTTATGAAATGCCTCATTTTGTTAAGGGTAGTGGAAGAAAACCAAAGGCAGCCAGGGGGATACAGAGGGAGGGGACACAGTCAGTCAGGGGTTGTACATGGGTGGGGGTACGCAGTCAGTCAGGGGTGCTACAGGGGGAGGGGACGCAATAAGTCAGGGGTAATACAGGAGTAGGGGATGCAGTCAAGGGTGATACAAGGGGAGGGAACGCAGTAAATCAGGAGTGATACAGGGGAAGAGGAAGCAGTTAGTTAAGGGTGATGCAACGGGAGGGGACGCAGTCAGTCAGGGGTGGTAGACTGGGAGGGGACGCAGTTAGTCAGTGGTGGTAGACCGAGAGGGGGCGCAGTCATTTAGGGGTGATACAATGGGAGGGGAAGCAGTCAGTCAGGGGTGTTACAGGGGGAGGGGAGGCAGTCAGTCAGGGGTGTTATAGGGGGAGTGGACGCAGTCAGGGGTGATACAGGGGGAAAGGGGCGCAGTCAGTCAGTGGTGATTCAGCGGGAGGGGACGCAGTCAGTCAGGGGTAATACAGCAGGAGGGGACGCAGTCAGTTTGAGGTGATAAAGAGGAAGGAGACAAAGTCAGTCAGGGGTGATACAGGAGGAGGAGATGCAATAAGTCATAATTATACAGGGAGAAGGGGATGTAGACAGCCAGGGGTGATATAGGGAGAAAGGGGCGCACTCAGTAAGCTGTGATAGAGCGGGAGGGGATGCAGTCAGTCAGTGGTGATATAGGGGGAAGGGGGCACAGCCAGTCAGGGGTGATATAGTGGGAATGAACACCGTCAGTCAGGGGCGACACAGTTGGATGGAACACAGTCAGTCAAGGGTGACATATGGGGAGGGGATGCAGTCAGTCAGGGGTGATACAGGGGGAAGGGGGTGCAGTCAGTCAGGGATGATACAGCAGGAGAGGCAATCAGTCAGGGGTGACACAGGGAAGAGGACATAGTCAGTCAGGGATGATATAGGGGGAGTGGACGCAGTCAGGGGTGATACAGGGGGAAGAGGGTGCAGTCAGTCAGGAGTGATTCGGCGGGAGGGGATGCAGTCAGTAAGGGGTAATACAGCGGAAGTAGACGCAGTCAGTTAGAGGTGATACAAGGGAAGGAGACACAGTCAGTCAGAGGTGATACGGGGGAGGGGACACAATATGTCAGTGGTGATACAAGGAGAAGGGGGCGCAGACAGTCAGGGGTGATACAGAGGGAAGGGGGTGCACTCAGTCAGCTGTGATACAGCGGGAGGGGATGCAGTCAGTCAGTTCTGATACAGGGGGAAGGGGGCACAGCCAGTAAGGGGTTATACAAGAGGAAGGTGGCACAGTCAGTCAGGGGTGATACAATGGGAGGGGACACAGTCAGTCAGGGGTGAAACATGGGGAGGGGACACAGTCAGTCAGGGGTGATACAGGGGAAAGGAGGGGTAGTCAGTCATGGGTGATACAGTTGGAGGGGACACAGTCAGTCAGGAGTAATACAAGGGGAGGGGACACAGTTAGTAAGGGGTGATATGGGCAAGCGGTCATAGTCACTCAGGGATAATACTGCAGGAGAGGCAGTCAGGGGTGATACAGGGGAACGGGACATTTTTAGGGGGGATATAGGACGAAAGGGTGCAGTCAGTCAGGGGTGTTACAGGGGGTAGGCGGTGTAGTCAGTCAGGGTTATACAGGGGGAAGGGGGTGCATTCAGGCAGGTGCTAATATAGGGGGAGAGGATGAGTCAAGCAGAGGTCATATAGGGGAGAAGGTCCTCAGTCAGTCAATGAAACAGGGAGTGGGTGCTCAGTCAGTCCGAGCTGATACAGGGGGAGGGGGTGAAGGTAGTAAGGGGTGATATGGGAAGAGAGGCTCATTCGGGCTGGAGTGATAGTGGGGGAGGGGACATAGTCATTAGTCAGGGGTAACTTGGGGAGAGGGGCTGAGTCAGACAGGGGTGATACAGGTGGAGGGGCTCAGTCAGTCATCCTGGGCCCCTCCTGATATATTTGTCCCCATCCTGGGCCCCTCCTAGTATTTATGTCCCTTTCTTGGACCCCTACTAGTATTCATGCCCCCCTCCTGGTACATATATCACCATTCCTGGTTTATTTGTCACCTTCCTGGTATATATGTCCTCCTCCTGGTATATATTTCCCATTTCTGGGTCTGTCTTGATATATATGTCCCCATCCTGACTTATTTGTCCCCATCCTGGTAAATATGTCCATCCTGGAATATATGTCCTCCTCCTAGAATATATGTTCCCATCTTGCATTATTTTTCCCCTTCCTGGTATACATGTCCTCCTCCTGGTATATATGTCCCTTTCCTGGGCCCCTCCTGGTATACATGTCCCCTTTCTGGTTTATTTGTCCCCTTCCTAGTATATATGTCCTCCTCCTGGTATATATCTCCCACTCCTGGTATGTATGTCCCCCTCCTGGTATATATGTCCTCCTCCTGGTATATATATATGTCCCCCTCCTGGGCACCTCCTGGTATATATGTCTCCCTCCTGGGTTCCTCCTGGTATATATGTCCCCCATCCTGATATGTATGTCCCCCCTCCTGATATGTATGTCCCCCTCTTAGGCACCTCCTGGTATATATGTTCCCTTCCTGGGCCTCTTCTGGTATATATGTCCCCCTCCTGGTATGTATGTCCCCTTCCTGGTATATATGTCCCCCATCCTGGTATATATGTCATCCTCCTGGTATATATCTCTCCTCTGGGCACCTCCTGGTATATATGTTCCCCTCCTGGGCCCATCCTGGTATATATGTCCCACTCCTGTTATATATGCCCTCTCCTGGGCTCTTCCTGGTATATATGTCTCGGTCCTGGTATATATGTCCCCCTTCTGGACCGCTCCTAATATATATGTCAACCTCCTGGGTCCCCCCCCTGGTATATATATCTGCCTCTTAGGCCCATCCTGGTACCAATGTCCTGCTCCTGGTATATATGTCTCTCTCCTGGGCCCCTTCTGGTATATGTGTCTTCCTCTTCGGCCCCTGCTGGTACATATGTCCGCCTCCTGGGCTCCTCCTGGTGTATATGTTCACCTCTTGGGCCCTTCCTGGTACATATGTCCTGCTCCTGGTATATATATCGCCTCCTGGGCCCTTCCTGGTATATATGTGGGCCGCAAAAAGAAAACCAAACATTTTACTCCCCCTTCCCAATTCCCACGTCGTGCAGCGTCTTCTTTGTGCCGGGATGCATTTCAGGGGCTTGTGTCGGTGGGCCCTCACCAATGATCATCCCGCTGCTGTTTTCAGCTCAGGGAGAGCTTACCTTTCCCCACTGGTTGCCACATCCTCGCCACCTCCACAGTTCTGCATTGCCTGCAGCAGTCTGATGAGGTAGCAGCATGATGACCTCATCACACTGCTGTATGCTGGGCCACGTCCTCATCACGCTGCTGTACGCTGGGATGATGCGTCCGCATCCTCCTCTCACCCTGGGGCTACCACATGCCTAATTTGCATGTGAGGCGCCTAAAGGGCATTGTATGCAAATTAGACATGTGTAATGCAGATGTGACTGGGGCCTGATGAATAGGCAGGCCTGGTCCTGGGCTTAATAAAACAAAGTATGAACCCCAACTGGGCCTGGGCCCCATTCTTCACCGGCTCGCATCAGTAAGGGTAGTAATGCCCTGATGGTGGCCCTGCTAACATAGTCAGTGCCTGAGCCCACCGGAGGATCACTCTGACCCTGGATACCAAGAGGATTGAGGGCCCTGCTCGCACGCTTACAATCCACGAATTAATAGGGATGGCACAAAAGGTTAAATGGTAAAAAGTACTTGTATTGCATGGGTCAGCCATCAATATAATAAATAGGGGATTCACATAACGCTGCATGAACTGGTCACCAGCCAGTATGTGTACAAGTGTGCGTTCCAGAGAATTGGTGCAGCTCTCAAGATGTCTTGAAGTTGGAAGTGGAAGACTTGGTTTATAGAGGATGTCAGTCTTAGGCGGGCTTTGCACACTGCGACATCGCAGCCCGATGCTGCGATGCCGAGTGCGATAGTGCCCGCCCCCGTCGCAGCAGCGATATGGGGTGATAGCTGGCGTAGCGAAAATTATCGCTACGCCAGCTTCACACACACACTCACCTGCCGTGCGACGTCCCTGTGGCCGGCGGCCCGCCTCCTTGTTAAGGGGGCGGGTCGTGCGGCGTCACTGTGACGTCACACGGCAGGCGGCCAATCGGAGCGGAGGGGCGGAGATGAGCAGGATGTAAACATCCTGCCCATCTCTTTCCTTCCGCATATCCTACGGAAGCCGCAGTGAGGCCGGTAGGAGATGTTCCTCGCTCCTGCGGCTTCACACACAGCGATGTGTGCTGCCGCAGGAGCGAGGAACAACATCGGACCGTCGCGTCAGCGTAATCATGGATTACGCCGACGCTGCACCGATGATACGATAACGACGCTTTTGCGCTCGTTAATCGTATCATCTAGGCTTTACACACTGCGATGTCGCATGCGATGCCGGAAGTGCGTCATTTTCAATTTGACCCCACCGACATCGCACCTGCGATGTCGCAGTGTGCAAAGCCCGCCTTACATCATTAGTGGAACGGAGGGTACAGGTAGGGTGATAGAGATAAGGGAGAAGATGTAGAATGGTGCAGAACTGTGGAGGGTTTGTAGATGAGAATGATAGGTTTATATTACACTCTGTAGCAGATTGGCAACCAGTGCAATATCTGGCACAGGGTAGAAGCATCTTTGTAGTGGTTGGAGAGGAATTTGATCCTGGCTGCTGCTATTAGGATGGTTTGTAAAGGGCAGGGTCTAGTAAGAGGGAGACTGATTAGTATGTCACCCCCGTGCCAGCAGCCGAGCTGCTCGGATCCGGATCCGCAGTGGCTCGAGGGGTCTCCGGACCCGGGGGTCGTGCAGACACTCAAATAAAAAGGGGCGTAATATGTACAGGGGATTGTTGTAGACACTTCGCGACGCCACCCACGGTGTGTGGTAAGGTGGAGTACCACCGCTACTGTTGGGGAGCACCCGGGGGCGATGGAATAGCAGCTGGATGTTAACCCCTCCGCGGGTAGGGGTGGATGCCCCGGGGCTCAGTGTCCAGGACACGGGGAATGATGTAGGCCGGAGGTGGAGCGCCGGGACAGACCGGGGGATGTTGGTGTACTCACTGTTGAATAATTGCACACAAGTCTGTTGGTAAACCAAGGTGTCAGTGGCTCGCTTCCGCGTCCGGGTGTACTCAGATCCCACATCCGGCTGGTATACCGATGTCCCTTCCTCCGGCACTCTGTGACTTTCTCAATTCTGGACAATCCCGTATGGAACGGGGAGCGTGCTGTTGTGGTTGGGAGTCGTGCCCGCGAAAACTGACCCTTGGGATTTCAGTAGGTGTTTGCGGATACCCTATCCCCGCGGTGGGCTGCCGTTTCACTCTATCTGGGCTACTTTGGAACAACGTCTGGAACCTTGCTCCCGGCCTGGTTAAATAGAGAAGGGGCTTGCAACCGTCTTCTAACTAGGGTCCAGGTACCCTGCCTGTGCACGGTTTCCGGACCGGATCTCCGCTGTCGGTACCGGCGGGCTCCAACACTGTCCCTTCACTTTGGATTTCCCGCGACCGGACTCCCGTTACCTTTGGACACGGTCCACTGCTCGCCACCTAGCCAGTAGACCAGGGCCACTACCCTGGCTACTCTTCACTAGGCTCGGCTTTCCACTCCAGACTACACTTCCTCTTTACTACCCAGAGTCTGAACTTGAACTCAACTCTCCGACTCTGCCACTTCAAGACTTGAACTGAACTCCACTGAACTGAACTGCTGTGTTCCCGCCCTCGGATCCTCAAGACCCCTAGGTGGGCACTCCCAATCCGCCTGGTCCCACCCACTGGTGTGTCCTTCCTACCCTGAGGGGTGGCGGCTAGGATTTTGTGGCTGATGGTACCTGATGTGGGATGGTGTTATGTTGGGTGAATTGTTCCTCTGTGACCACCTGGTGGTGCCAGGGCGTCACAATTAGTAGAAAGTTCCACTAGTTCAGATGAGAATGATTAGGAGCAACAGTAAGATTTTTGCAGAGTCAAAGATAAGAAAAGGTCGAATTCTAGAGATGTTTTTGAGGTGGAGATGACATGAGTGAGCAAGTGATCGCATGTAGAGACTGAAGGAAAGATCTGTTGTGCTGCTGGGGAGTAATGGTAGAACCACACAAGGAAATGTTAATATTGGGTTTATGAAGGTTAGTAGAGGGAGGAAACATGAGAAGTTCTGTTTTTGATGGCTTCAATTTTAGTTACAAGGAAGATATGATGTTATAGACAGCAAAGAGACAATCATCGGTATTTTGTAGTAATGCAGGGGTGATGCCAGGAGCAGAAGTGTATAATTGGGCGTCCTTATCATAGAAATGCTACTGAAAACCCAATAAACTGATAGTTTGTCCAACAGGGGCAGTGTATAGAGTGAAAAAGAAGGGACCTAGGTCTGAACCCTAAGAAACCCTGACAGTAAGGGGATGACAAAAGATACAAGAGCTGTCAGAGAGGTAGGAGAAGAACCGGGAGAGAGCAGTGTCCTTGAGCCCGATGGAGCCGAACATGGTGAGGAGCAGCTGGTGATCCACCATAGTATCGAATGCAGCAGAGATATCCAGGAGAATCAGCAGTGAGTAGTGACAATTAGCTGTTAGCAGATCATTAGAGACTTTTGTGGTGCCCTGGACTAGCCAGGTCGTCACAGGGACTACAACACGACACCCCCCACCCCGAGATAGGCACACCAGTCAGACACAAATCCTTGTTGCCTCCCTCCAGGGGCTGATGTCCACACCAGGTGGGGTGGAGCCAGGCAGTTGGCCCCACCCACTGAGGAGTTCACAGTCCTGGAGGCGGGAAAGGAAGTTAGTTGAGATCTGAGTAGGAGTCAGGAGAGGAGTGAAGTGGTAGTAAAGGAGCAAACTGACTGTGTCCGGGTACGTGGCCCGGGCACGTAGAGCAAGGTTGGCAGACAGTGGTGGCCGTCTGCAGGAGAGGCAGATCAACGCGGAACTGTAGGACCGGGGACGGGCGGTGGCCCGCCGGTACCGAACCGGGGAGCGAAGTGAAGCCAGCACAAATTGGCAGGGCCTGCGGACCCCGACCAGGCTTGGAGTCACCGTTAAACAGGTCAAATCCGTTAGTGACTGGAACCCCAGGGGTTTCCAAACAGCCAAGACCCGATTGAAGGCAACCGTCCGAACAGCACAAGGGAAATACAGCTACCGCCACAGCTAGAGTTCCCAGGGCCAGAGCCTGCGGGCAAAGGGGCTCCTCCGGCGCATATCCACGCTGGGGAGCGGGTTACCGGTGGGAAGGCATCGGGACCGAAGATACACAAAAGGTGCAGGGAAAGGCAGCCACCACCAACCGTCCGGGAGAAACCACAGCAGCCAGCTGCGGGACCCGTCCATCCAGCCGTTTGTTTTACCAGATACTTGCATCCGTTTGTGGCTGAGTGAGTACTACCGTGCCGTCCGGCACCGCGCTGCGCAGTTCAAGCGCCCCCTGCACCTTGCCCAGCCCTGCTTCCCCGTCACCTCACCGGGCCCCGGGACCACCAACCCCCTACCCACAGAGGGGGAAACAACATCCCAGCTGCTCCCTGCCATCGCTCCCGGGATCCCCGTGAAGAGCAGCGGTGGTGTTCAACCTCACCACACCCCGTGGGTGGCGTCACGGACCAAATCCCCAAACCAAACTACCTCCTTTCACTCACGGGCGAGGAGCGCTGCTCGAGTCCCTGGATCCGGCCCACTGCTCGAGCCACCGAGCAGCCATCACATCAGCGCCGGACCCGAGCGTTAGCAAGCGCAGCGCAGCGGCGTCCCTCCCCGCCCGCGACACTTTAATAAGAGAAGTTTCAGTAGAGTGTAAGGAGCATAAACCGGATTGTAAAGGGTCAAGAAGACCGTTATCTGAGAGACAGTGGATTAGACGTCACTGGACCAAAACTTTAGAGATGAAGGGGAGATAAGAGACAGGTTGTAGTTAGCAGCACAGTTTTGGTCGAGGGATGTTTTTTTTTAGTAATGGGTGTGTGAAGCCCCACAAGTGTTGTGTCGGTGCATTACCTTCAGGGACTCCACGTGGATGGAACAATCTGGTCACAGGTAGGAAACCTTCTTTTAGGATTGTCGTGACGCCACTCTCAGAATTGTGTAGAGCTGCAGGGTCTGCTTCTGCCCTCCCCGCACTCCACCACTCAACTGCCTGGCTCACTGTTCCCTCCTCTCCTGTTCTTGCCTACGTCACCTAGCAACCAGGCTCTCTACCACACCCCTTGAGTGGAGATGGAGGCCTCGCCCCCTCCTGGGATCCCCAGGGGTCCTCCCAAAGGTACATGTGTGAGACCTGATCACTATGCGCCTGTGTAGTAACACCTCGGTCAGCCTTCTGGATTACCTGTTTTGTACTGTCCCCAGCATGGGTGCAGTACTCAGTGGTGCCTGACCAAGTCAGGGGCGCTTGTGAAGCCCCACAAGTGTTGTGTCGGTGCATTACCTTCAGGGACTCCACGTGGATGGAACAATCTGGTCACAGGTAGGAAACCTTCTTTTAGGATTGTCGTGACGCCACTCTCAGAATTGTGTAGAGCTGCAGGGTCTGCTTCTGCCCTCCCCGCACTCCACCACTCAACTGCCTGGCTCACTGTTCCCTCCTCTCCTGTTCTTGCCTACGTCACCTAGCAACCAGGCTCTCTACCACACCCCTTGAGTGGAGATGGAGGCCTCGCCCCCTCCTGGGATCCCCAGGGGTCCTCCCAAAGGTACATGTGTGAGACCTGATCACTATGCGCCTGTGTAGTCACACCTCGGTCAGCCTTCTGGATTACCTGTTTTGTACTGTCCCCAGCATGGGTGCAGTACTCAGTGGTGCCTGACCAAGTCAGGGGCGCCACATTCCCCCTTAGTTATCACCAGCACGTCCTCGGGCTGCAAGACAACATTTTAAAATGCATAAAACAGTAAAACATGGTAAAACATTTTAAAACGACCAGGTACCATACATCACCACCCTCCACCCACAAGTCCGTTAACCCACCCTAAACCCTCTCAGGAGGCAGGTCACCGGTTTCTTTTGGTAACCAGGTCTGGGCCATCCGTTTCCCCAGACCTTTCCTCCAATCTGCCTCTCCCGTTGGCCGCGCCTTCAGCCACTTCTGGCAGGATGTAGAGGCGGCTTTCATGGTCTGGTGGTTTCAGGGTATACCTGGCCTGGTGGAGCCGCGCCTTCAGCCTCTTCTGGCAGGATGTAGAGGCGGCCTCCGCAGTTGGTGCTGACCAGGTACCCTCTTTGTGGTGGAGAGCCAGGCCCCATAAACAGGCGTGCTCCCTGGTTGCAGGTGAGCCAGGCCCCATAAACAGGCGTGCTCCCTGGTTGCAGGCGAGCCAGACCCCTAAACAGGCTGGCTCTGGTGGTGGTACCTCTGGGGTAACTATTTACACTGCGAGAGTTTGTGGCTATAGCCAGTTCATAGCCTTAAGGTTCAATTTTCAAAGTGCAAAAAGAGGTTTCTCACATTAGTTCATGTGGGCACATTTCTTGAACATGTAAACATTGCAAAACTTGTCAAAACTTGTAACTTCTGTACTTTACTTTACATGAACTTTGCTCCTTCTTCCTCCTCACCAGGGCTTGGGCCTGTAGGGCTGCGGCACCTGTTGCTTTCTCCATCTCTGTCATCATCTGTAGTGGTCTCATCAATGGGTTCTTTGTCTTTTCTTTCCTCTTCTTCTGTGTCTGTTTCTTTTTCTGTATCTTTATCTTGTAGTATTGAGACAGCAGGTTTACTGTAGGGATTTCTGGGGCATGGTGTAACATCTAGTGCGTACCATCCGCGTTCTCCTTGGTGCTTTGTAAATTCTACTGAGTCTCCTATCTGTAGGTTTCTTCCTGGGTGTCCTCTGGGCAAATGGGCTCTAACATCCCTTCTGTTCACAAAGATGCCCTCCTTTACACCAGGTGCTACTATGAAGCCATACCCTGATTTCAAACTGAAGTCTTCTACTACTCCTCGACAAAGTGGGCCTCTGACCTGGGATTTGGCCCTTCTCAAGAACCGCTTTTCCTCTAAGTCTCTGGCCGTGACCTCGTCCTTCTTCTCGGGAGACTGCTGTGTAGGTGGATCCCTTGTCCTGCTGCGGCGACGTGTCCTGCGGGCTGGGTCCTGCCTGACTGCCACCTCACCGCTTGCAGGCTCCCAGGTGATGTATCTGGACAGATCTTCCTCAGCGGAGGATGTCGGGCCCTCTTCATCCCAGCGGGAGTACGGCAGCATCTCTGGCTCTTGGACGGGTGCTGCATCCACTGCTGATGGCTCTGGGGTCAGCTTCTCAGCTTCCTGGCCTCCCCTCCCCCTTAGTTCTTCTGAGCACTCCTCTTGTGGCAGCGCTAGGGATGGATGTTCATCAGTAGGCCAGGGCGGTGGACTCTTTGGCGTGGATGTTGCAGGAGTCTTCCTGTGGGTATGCGGGGGGAGCAGATACCGGTCCACCATCTCCTTTGGGAAGTGGGCCTCTAGATCAGCCTTCAGCTTCCAGTATTCGGGGTCCTCCCCCAGCAGGGGCTTTCCAGCAGGGACTTCCTTGGACTGGGGAGCGGTGTCTGCTCTGGCCTTGCAGGCCGGGGTAAATACTTGTACAGTCTTGTCTTGGCGGGCCGCGCCTGGCATGGCGGCGGCCTGGTCTTGGCGGGCCGAGCCTGGCATGGCGGCGGCCTGGATCAGCGTCGCAGTTTCAGCCGGTTCTTGGCGGGCCGAGCTGGGCGTCGCCGCAGCGACCTGGATCAGCGTCGCTGTTGCGGCCGGTTCTTGGCGGGCCGGGCTGGGCATCGCTGCAGCGATCTGGGCTTGGCGGGCCGCACCTGGCGTGGCTGCGGCCTGGTTCAGCACCTCACTTGCGGCGCGGACGAGCGTCGCTGCTGCGGTGGGGTCTTGGCGGGCCGGGCCTAGCAGGGCGGCGGCCTGGGTCAGCGTCACACCTGCGGCGTGGATGAGGGTCGCGGTGGCAGCCGGATCTTTGCGGGCCGGGCAGGGCATCGCTGCGGCGGCCTGGGCTTGGCGGGCCGCACCTGGCGGGGCTGCGGCCTGGTTCAGCGTCGCCGCGCCGGACATCTCTCCAGGGACCGCGGGCGTGGAAGCAGGGGTCGGGGCACTCGCGCTGGCAGTGGCTACACAGGACTCACCCATCGGTAGCATCATCGGGGCCTGAGCCGTCCTGTGGGGCACTCGTCGCGCGGCTCTCTCCTCATAGGCCTGAACCGCCGCAGCCATCTCCAGAAGCTCCGTGCGTCCCTCGCTGATCTGCCGTATGACCCTGGCCTCCAGTTGGTCGCAGAACTGGGCAAGTTCCTGATACCACCAGGCAGCGGAGCCTGGCTCTGGGTCTCTGCGTTCAGACGCCATTTCCTCTGCGCCTCCTTCTCCTAGTAGCAGGCTTCTGGCTCCCTTTCTTTCCCGACGTCTCTGAACGCTTCCGCTCTCATCACTTGCGAGACCAGAACTCTGCAGGGGATCTCTGGGTAGCCACACCTCTTCGTGGGCGGTAACTTCTCCCAGCGCGGGCTGCTGTTGTTTTTCAGCGCGCTTTTCATGGTGGCAATATGGCGGCGCTTCCAATTTTTCAAGCGGACCGCCCAGGCACATGGTCACCTGTCTGAACAGGTCTAGTCCTTATCCTGTTCGTGACGCCAGATGTGAAGCCCCACAAGTGTTGTGTCGGTGCATTACCTTCAGGGACTCCACGTGGATGGAACAATCTGGTCACAGGTAGGAAACCTTCTTTTAGGATTGTCGTGACGCCACTCTCAGAATTGTGTAGAGCTGCAGGGTCTGCTTCTGCCCTCCCCGCACTCCACCACTCAACTGCCTGGCTCACTGTTCCCTCCTCTCCTGTTCTTGCCTACGTCACCTAGCAACCAGGCTCTCTACCACACCCCTTGAGTGGAGATGGAGGCCTCGCCCCCTCCTGGGATCCCCAGGGGTCCTCCCAAAGGTACATGTGTGAGACCTGATCACTATGCGCCTGTGTAGTCACACCTCGGTCAGCCTTCTGGATTACCTGTTTTGTACTGTCCCCAGCATGGGTGCAGTACTCAGTGGTGCCTGACCAAGTCAGGGGCGCCACAGGTGTATGCTGGTTTGAAGAAGAAGGGAGACACACCAGATGAGAGAGAGAGTTTAAATATTTTAGTTAGTTGAGTGGTGACAGCCAGGTAAAGGGACTGAAGGAGATGTGAGAGAATAGGGTCACTGGTGCAGGTAGTAGGTCGAGAAGATGCAAAGAACATGCAAGGTAACTTCTGTGACCGGTTCAAAAACAGAAAATTACCTAGATGAAGTGGAGGAGGTAAGAGAAAGCATGATATTGGGAGACTGGAAGATAATTTCCTGTCGTGTATGCTCAATTGTTTCTTTAAGATAATTGGCCAGATCGTCCATGCTGAGATTGGTTGGGGCCTGCACTTTTGGACCAAAGAGGGAATGAAAAAAAGTATCAAAGAGTCGTTTAGGATTGTTGGATAGTGATGTCATCAGGGTGTTGAAGTATGCTTGTTTGGAGAGGTGAAGGGCAGTTTTGTATATTTTAAGCATAAACTTATAATGGATGAAATCTTTGACCAGATTGGATTTTCTCAGATGTTCAGCGGACCTGAAGAATTCTGGAGAAAACATGTTTGCAGCATGTGCAAGGGCTGCCGTCATCTGTACCGAATTGTTCTATGACTAGGAGATGCAGCTCAGCTTCATCCAGGGCACTTTGCAGTGTTTTATTATAATAAGAGATAAGCAGACCTGTGGAAGTTCAGGTTCTGATGGTCCAGCTGAACTTTTTTAAAGTTCGATTTTGGACCTGGACTTGATATGAACTACATTTGAAGTCACTGATTGACAGTTTGGGTTTCCGCCCACATGCAGCCAGCCATACAAAGAATGCATCTGGAGGAGGATGGGCGAAGTTTTTCCATTTTGTTTTTGGGGTGCACACTACATCCAATCATGTTGCTGTTACCCCCAGTGCGGGCCGTTCAAACTCTGCAACCGGCTCGCACTGGGCCGAGCACTGAGTGTACCTGAGCACAGCGATGCTCGCGAGAGTGGTTTGCATTCGTAAAGCACGCAAACCTTGTGTCCTTGGAAATGTCTGAGTTCATACCGAACACCGACCTTCAGGTTTGCTCATCTCTAATTATAATGTTTCAGAGCAGATAATACAAATGAAAATGATAATCCGATGTGCCAGTGCTGAAAATTCAGTCACATGAAAATTAGCCTGTGAGCTTACTGGGTGAGTGCTAATACAGTCTGAGTACATGAAGATGCCGCCAATGCACTGCCAAGCTAATTTTCTTGTGGCTTGAAATCAACCTGACAGATTCCCTTTAAGGCTTTGTGCGCACATTACCTCTAGGGGAGAAAATCTTAATAACATGGTGCTGTATAAAGGTTGGCACACTCATTGCCAAGAGCTCTGTAATATAGAACCATAGAGCCTACATCAGGTTTCTTACCTCCGACTAAGATTTGACACTTTCATTCAGCACAAAATTGAAAAATATGGACCGTTAATACATCAATGGGAATAGAAATATATCAATAACCACAATGGGAGGATTCATTTTTTATTTTTTAACAGAAAGCAACACAATCTTGAAATAAAAGTGTAAAACCTCTGCAGTCACGCTATTATTACATTTATTACATGCAAGTAACTGGGAAAATAGTATGATGTTGATGATCATGTGAAACATAAATCACCTAATATTTTTTTTGGGCACAAACTCGGTCTCTCTAATTATACGGAACTTTTTTTATATATATATATATATATATCATCAGATGTGATGGAAAAGATTTATAATAACACTATAAAAAGATAATGCTGTTTGCTTAGCTAAGCAGCACCCCCTGGTGTTCAGAGTTCATACAGCAACAGTTAGGGATTTAATGAGTATTAATGGAAATAATGATGTTCGATTATGACTGGCCCCAATTAATTCAGATGATTGGTATTATTAAATGTTCCTTCCATCTTAGTGATTAGTTTCCTAATCCTATATAAGAGACCAGAGCAGTGTGGTACTCCCGGTAGGATCCGAATATTGTGTAGCTTGTAACATGTCACTAAATTCCGCATCCTCATACACCTGCAGCTTATAATGACTGGTAATCCTATATGTCAGTCCCAGCAGGATAGGGAATAATACACAATGGCCTGAATTCATAAATATTAAAGTAAAAATGAAATATGTGATAACAATGAAGTAAATGGCAGGCAGGGATTTCCTTAAGTATACTGGCTGTAATATTGCACATAGCGACATGAAGCCATGGGATGTGGCTCAGGGAAGTCTGGCAGAGATTGACAGCTAAAATTTCTAAAAGGTTAAAAAAGCTCCACGACAAAAGTGCAAAGTGGATGTAATTATACATAGGCTATGTGTAGGTGTATACATTACCAAGGGCTGTGTATGGCGCATGAAACAAAAGCTTCTGAAGACAGATGGTATTTATAATCTACTGCATATACGTCAGGAGGGAACCTCCACTGACAAATCTTTTAATAAGAGCTGTAAAAGAGGCACATTCTGATGTAGAAATGGATAAGTTCTCCAAAAGCTGCTGCGGGACTTCCTCTGACAAGGTCCCCATAACAGAACTAGTCACAGTGCCCCCATAACAGAGCCCCACACAAGGCTGCTATTACAGAGCTGTAACCAGTAATGTTGCAGATTTAATAGCAGAGGCCACGATAGTGGCCTTGTCAGAGCTATTAATCGTGCCCCATTAGCAGACCCAACAGTACCACAGTAGCAAACGACTATCCGAATAGCTGATCCAGTCACAGTGTCCCTTCAAAAGGAATCTGTCACAAGTTTTTGCCACCTAATCTGAAAGCGTAGGGACAGAGATCTTGATTCCAGTGATGTGTCATTTACTGGGCTGTGCAGTGTAGTAGTTTTGATAAAATCACTGATTAATCAGCAGTAGATTATCATTACAGGACTATTTGGTGTGCTGCTGCATAGTCCAGCATTAGCATGAGCTCTGTATAACTGCTAGATCTACTGCAGAGAAAACAGTGGTTTATGAAAATGACAGCAAATAGTAAGTGACACATCGCTGGAATCAGGGTTTCTGTCTCTACATTATGCTGCTATCAGAAGGGGGAGCAAAAACCTGGTGGCAGATTCCCTTTAAGTAAGACTCCCACAATGCCCTGAAAATAGTCATCAACGGTGCCCCTAAAACAAAGGTTGTCGCAGGTACTCAAGAACAAATCTCTAAAAAATTTCTCAATAACAGATCGAGGCTCAGCACCTCAACAATGCCCATATAAGTGAGCCAGCCACAGTGCCAATATAACAGAGCAGGTCACAGTGTCTCTATAAGGCTATGTGCGCACGTTGCGTATTTACATGCAGTTACCCTGCGATCTGCACCGCAGCGTAACTGCATGCGTCCTGTGTCCCCTGCATAATCTATGAAGATTATGCAGGAGCCGTGCGCACGTAGCGTCTTAGAGTGCAGCGCTTCGGCTGCTGCCCGAAGCGCGCGTTCTAAGAAGTGACATGTCACTTCTTCCGTGCGCTTTGCCGGCATCCCCTGCTCTGTCTATGGCAGGAGCTGCAGGCAGAGCGCATGGAATCGGCTTTTTTTTTTCTTCACTACGGACATTTTCTGCAGCGATTAGAAGCGCACGTGTGCTCTTCAAATCGCCGCAGAAATTTCTGCAGTGACTGTACACAACATGCGCACATAGCCTAAGAATGCCAGCCACAGTGTTCCTATAACAGAACTTGCAAGAGTGTCCCTATAAGAAAGCCAGCTGCAGTACCCCTATGTCAGAGCTGGCCACAGTGTCTTTATGACCCGCAACACACATCCGTTTTTTTGGACGTGTGCGGTACGTATTTGCACGTACCGGAGACACGTACACACGGAGACCCATGTTATTCAATTGTAGATGGCACACACACGTAAAATCACATGGAACGTGTGTCCGTGTCGTAAGTACGTGTGTGCGCTTTTCTACACGGACGACATGTCCGTTTTTGGCCGGCAGCACGCAGGCACGGACCCGCTTTAGTCTATGGGTCCGTGCCTGCACGTACCGCACACGGAGTATGTCCGTGTTCAGCACGTATCGTCCGTGTCCTTTTTTCATCACAAAATCTGAAACACTTGTTACCAATCTATCAGGTCAATTGATGGCCATTAATTCTGGTGCCAAACATACATTTCCTGTCTCATTTGCACGCCAGACAGCAGCTGGGCACCTGTCCTCTCACTGCAGGGGAACTTTGAGCACAGAGAACACCACAGGTACTGAGCATGGCGCCCAGAATCGATACAGAGAGGCTGATTGGAGAAGTAGAGAGGCATCCAGAGCTGTGGGACACACGTGTTGATGGCTACCATGACAGGTTAATGGTGGAACGAGCATGGATGTCTGTGGCAGAGCTAGTCTACCCTAGGAATGGATGGTCTCAATGTACCCCTGGAAAGAAAAATAGATATGGCGAGTACAGATATTTGCATTGCTTCTGTCTTTACCTACATGTGCTCATTCTGTAGGCAGATTATATCCATATTTGTATAGTTTGTTTGGCATGTATTAATGGGCCTGACTCATTTTGAGCTACACTGGAGACTCACAAACAGGAGAGTGTAGTTTTTTGGCCTTTTGAAGTTTTCATTGCAGTTTTCTAGTAATGTCAGCATGTGTATATATGGCCTGCAAAGCATTTTATGCATGTACAAAAGGCATTTCAGGGTGGATAAGCCACTATTAAACATGTTTGGGGGTTTTTTTGGTTTGCAATTTTGTGCTTTTTCTATTGCAAATGTGCATTGAATTGTCTATACATTTTGAGTTGTATTTCTATGTTTGGTTTATTATGCATGTTCCTTGGGGCCACCATGTCTGGAATGGTAACAGTAATGTGTAGTGTATAATGGAAAATCTATGTGGAACATATGGCACTTCATGGGTTTGTTGTCATTTTGTTGCTCATGGCTTACTGTAGGTTTTTTTTTTTTTATTTTGGAAATTTAAAAGGAGATAAATGATTATTCAGTGGTTTAAGATTTTTACTGGAGATCTTGTTTACTTTGTCATGCTTATTGTGTTATTATGTCACTATATGAGTGTTATGGGTTGTTGTTTTCATACACATGGATGTGTTCCAATTTTTTACAATTGCTGCAATACAAAACTAATGTCTTATTTTTTTAATCTTCTATTGTTAGAATTTGTGACCTTATTTTACAATGTTTGTTTTTTTTAACAGTGGATCTTGTAAAACGGCGATGGCGCTCAGCCCGTGCTCAGTTCCGCAGAGAGTATAACCCTGTGGCCACCACAGCTGCCGCTGCAAAGAAGAAAAAATATGTCCATTATGAAAAACTGAGCTTCCTTATGCCCATTATGGAAGTACCAAAGTAAGTTTAAACCATTACATCACATGGCAGTTTTTTTTTTTTAAATGCACACATTCATTTTTTTTCTTTTTTTTTTTCTTTCATCAAAGTACAGAGGATAATCTAGAAGATAGTGAGGAAGCCCAGTCAGCAGTATTAACAGCGACCTCTGCTTCTGAGATGGAGCCTACCTCATATCAACCTCCACCAATCCCCAACATCAGCCAGCCAGACGCAGAAGAAATGTCCTCTGATTTGGGTTTGGGAACAAGTCAATCCACTAATGTAATTGCAGGCCAGTCTACAGGGCAACAAAGTGGCCCTTCACCAGTTCTTGCAGAGAGTAGTCCACAGCAACATGCAGGCCCCCAGCCAAGAATATCAACTAATACCATGCGCACAGTAGCACAATCTATCCATGGTCGCCGACATAGGCGTTATGAAGATTTACGTTCCCTGCCAGATAACATTGATACCAGAATAATACACATGATGAAATCACTGCTACCAGAGAGTGATGGAGAGAGATTTTGCCGCTCCCTTTCTCCCTCTCTTGCATTGGTTGCACCTGATAGGGAGGACAGATTGACGGCGTCCTTAATAACACTAATATCTGCTACCCAACGTGAGCCAGAACCCATATATTGTTTTGAAGTGATAGAACAATGGAGAGCCAATCCACGTGGCCCACACACAAACACAACTCAACAAACTGTGGAAACCCAAACTGATGAACATTACTCTAATTTTCAACTAAATCCTGTAGTGCAACAAACACATATACAGTGTCCATCTTCTTCTATGGTAACTGATGTACAAATTAGGCCAACAGTTACATTAATGAGACAAAGGCCATCTCAACAGCCATCATTTGTCCCACAAGTACCCCAACAGACACCAATGCAAACCTCTTTTAACTATATTAGTATTGTTAGTAATGTTCATAGACTACCTCAAATGTTTCAACAACCAACATCCTACCAGGTTCCTAATAATCCACAACAACAGTACTTTCAACAATAGACTTACCCAAGTAACTTCACATACACACATACTCAGCCTCTTCCAACACATCAATATGTACCACCAACACTTGGTCTTCCATCTGCTCAAACAACTGCATCATTATTTGTTCCAAGTACAACAACTGTTACTAGTGGAAACACTGATCAGTCACTCACTACAACATCTAGTGTTGTGCAGCAAACATATTCTGTAGGTGTCAATGCAATGGAGACTACACAGGAAAGCATCACTAGCCTAGAGGATTTAGTTGAATCATAATGTGATATTGTATGTATTATTTTACATTTTGGTATGTTTTCTAGGGTATTGCTGATGGGAAAACATATCAAAATCTAACACATTACGTACTCTATATGCATGGGGTCATATTTGTGTTTTCCTTTCCAAAAATTCTATAGAAATTACTCTATCACTTCAAAAACATTACCTGCCTGTTAGAATGTTGCCTTGCTCTGGACATGTTGTTTGGACCATCCATTAGAATAAACTGGGTTTAGGGGAAAAATACACGCACATAAACTACTACACTAACATTCAGACACCTTTATTATTAAAAATCCAGCCTCTATGCAGTATCTGCATATGGTCTGGTCCCATACTTGTATTCCAATAGTGTCAAACAAATTATGTTTGCGTGACATTATTGCATAATAAAGTATGGTGTTTTGTATGGGCTAATGTCCCTGACAAAATTCTGTAAAAAAAAAAATAGAATACAGGGTGTTTTGCAAAAGATAACAGACATACGTAGGTAAAATAATAAATCTGGACTAATTTTTTCAAAAACAATTTGCCATATTTTTATTAGTCATGTACATTCAGTAGTACTGTTTTTTGAATAACAAAAATTCCTGATTTTATAGCAATATAGTTATATCACAATAGCTTATGGGGGCCACAAACACAACCAACCAACAAAAATAACACACATTATACCTATATATGGTCATTTTCTCTTTTGTATTACATATGTGTTTGTGCTTATGTAACCAAGTGATAAAAAACTATAACAATGTCAAATTTATACATGACTATGGCGATTTAAACTAAAATAATCTTTAAACTGATTCCTCACTTGTAGACCAGAAGTGGACACAGGGGTTCTAACATTACCATTCTCTACAAATGGTGCATTTAAAGCTGGCAACTCCTCAATGTCTTCGTCATTGCTTTCATGTAATCTACAGTAATTATGTAACACTACTGTTCTGCAACCTTTCTGACATGCCTATGGTACCTGCTGGTTTTTTATACTTCATTATTTAATAAAAAGGATTTTTTACTTCATCCTTGGCGCTGGAAATTTCCTCCTTTAGTCTTACATTGGATGGTTGCCGAGCCACATTCCGTGCGCAGGATTCAAAATACTACCAGCAGGGCAGTTTTTGGTGAGCTGGACTTCCTCCTTTTCTCTTGATATATTCTCTACAAATGGTGCATTTAAAGCTGGCAACTCCTCAATGTCTTCGTCATTGCTTTCATGTAATCTACAGTAATTATGTAACACTACTGTAGCTTTAATGACAGCCTTGACGGTGGTTGGTTGGAGTTGGATGGTGGTTTGATAAATGCGCCATCTTGAGGCCAAAATGCCAAAGGCACGTTCAACATAGCAACGTGCTCTGGCCAATTTGCTATTAAATAGGGCTTTTGATCTGTCCAGTCCCCTTCTGGGATATGGACGCATCAAATGCCTAGACAATGCAAACCCCTAATCTGCAACCATTACAAAAGGAACAATAGGGCCATTAGTACCAGGCAATGGTCTTGGTGCAGGCAAACTTAAACTATCAGACATTAATCGTCTTGCTAAACGTGAGCTTCTGAAAATGCGTGCATCTGAGGCACTGCCATAGGCCCCAATATCAGCAAATAAAAAGCAGTAGTTTGTATCTATCATGGCCAAAATAACTACAGAAAAAACTTATGATAATTAAAATATCTTAAAGCAGAGTTAGGTGGTTTCTTCACTCTAATGTGCTTTCCGTCAATGGCGCCAATACAATTAGGGAAAGCTGTTTTCTCCAAAAATTCTTCTGAAATGTGCATCCATTCCTGTGTTGAAGGCAGCTGCATGACATGATGCCTAAGGGTCTCCCATAGCACAGTGCAGGTATGCAGGATAATCTTGCCAATTGTGGACCTTCCCAATAAGAATTCGAAATGTAGACTGCTGATGGATTGCCCAGTTGCTAGGTAACTGAAATAGAATAAAAACATGACATTACTTTGACTATTCATGTAAGTTGTATTGCACACCAAATATTTGTATCATCCAATGACTGGCGAGATACTGTGTATGACTATTTTTTTAGTGCTTTTGTTGGGAAAACATATGTGTTGATATTTACTTTCCATATTGGGAAAATAGTTATTTTTCTGTTTAATAAACAAGATTGTTTGATTTATGCCTCTTGTTTCTTTAATTTTGGTAGAGATAGAATGGTAGATGTGAACTCTCAGATCTTATTTTGAGATTGCAATGAGGTTATGAGATCAATATAAGTTTTCAACAAATATCTAAATTTTAAATTACATAAATTCAACAAAATGATGTCTTTGAGATTTAACATGTATTTCAAAATAAAAGATAAAGCATGAGTATACATGACAACACCTACCGTAAAGTCACCAACAGTCGTTCCTCAGGGGAGATGCTGAGGTGCATAGAGGTGTCCTGATGCTTCAAATGAAGGTACACAAGGCCAAGGATGTTGTCAAATGAATTCATGGTGAGATGGCAGTAGACTTGGAATTTTGGTGGAAATTTCCGCATTTCGCAATAGAGAATATTAAAATGCCCATGTGTTTTCCTGAGCTTCACAAGGGGGTGAATCCACATCCTTCTCTCCAGTGGTGGCTCTTCTTCAATCATATGTCGCCTAACCCCAAATCTCCTAGATATCAACCAAAGCAAATACATGGTTGCTTCATTGGAGAGAGACATTTTGGAGTGTGTCTAATGTGAGAATGAGCTCAGAAGCCATGTTTTTTAAGGTTTTTTAGGCAAACTAAACAAATTGGGTAGTTAATTGACCAATTTAACACACCAGGAGCACATTATGATGGCCTAACAAGGTTATTTGTGTGAAAATACGGATATTACAAAACGGACGGCACACGTACTGCACACATACGTATTTTATGTCAATACAGACATTCCACACGCACACACGGCTCGCATACGCCATCACACGTATGCCATACGTACCGGAGAAACGCCCCCAAAAAATGGAACACGGACCCGAAAAACGGACTGTGTCACACGGACGTTTTTATGCGGAAGTGTGTTTTAGGCCTATAAGATAGCTAGCCACAGTGCCAATATAACAGAGCCGACCACAGTGTCTCAATAACAGAGCATGCTGCAGTGCCCCTATAACCCAGTCAGCCAAAGTGTCCCTATAAGAAAGTAAGCAACAATGTCCCTCTAAGAGAGCCGGCAAAAGCATCCTGTTACGTCTGGGTGGTGGAAGCACTGGACCGTACACCGATGTCCCCTGAGGAGGCAGCCAGGCCGGTCACCCCGCCAGAGGGTCCTGATGCACGGCAGCCGAAGCACTATAGGTAACTGGACAGTCCGTAGAGGAGCAGGAAAGGTGGATGATGCTGAACCCACGGAGTTCTGGATGGTAGTCCGGGTGACGAGGCTCAGGGTCCGAGGCCGGGTTGTAGGGTCAGGCGGGATCCGGAACCTGCTGAGCGATGGAACAGGTCACCGAAGGGAGCCAGGGACTGGAGACTGGCGGAGCTGCAGAGGTGGTGGGGCATCCGCCGAAGTCACCGTCAGGGTCCAGGGATGGACTTGGTTCGGAGCGACTGGCGTGGCAGGACAGGCTCTACGAGACAGGACAGGGTTAATGCAAGGCAAAGCACAGGGCAAAGCAATACGGGGATCTGAACACTAGCTTGCTAAACACGTAGAACAGGCCCCGCCCACCAGGAAAGAGAAACCTTATATACCCTGTACCTGTCTATGCAATATCCTGTTTCTGGGTGCTGGCCCTTTAAGAAAGGGTCAATAACCGCGCGCGCGCCCTAATGCGCATGCGCAAGGCCCGTGTGCCAGAAGCCAGTCCAGGAAGCGGTGAGGAGGAAGCAGGAGCGCCCGGCTGGGAGTCCCACGTTGCAGAGGAGCGCCGGGAGCGGGGAGCTGGACGCATGGAGGCTGCAGGCGGGGACGAGGAGGCCAGGACCGGAGTGGTGAGCAGGGGACGCCGCCGGGGAGCGGGCCACGGGGACCGGAGAACGGGACCAGGGGACCGGGAAGCGTGACACATCCCTATAAGAGAGCTAGCCACAGTCCCCTATAACAGAATTGGCCTCAGTGCCCATATACCAGAGTCAGCCACCATTACCCCTATAACAGAGTCAGCCACAGGGTCCCAGTAACAGAACAGGCTGCAGTGCCTCTAAATAGAATTAGCCACAGTGTCCCTATAACAGAGCCATCAACTTGCCTCCATTAAAGGGAAGTTGTCACTACTTTTTTGGCGTATAAGCTGCTGCCACCACCACCGGGCTCTTATATACAGCATTCTAACATGCTGTATATGTGAAGCCCCACAGGTGTTGTGTTGGTGCATTACCTTCAGGGACTTCACGTGGCGGGGACAGTCTGGTCACAGGTAGGGAACCTTCGTTTAGGATTTTCGTGACGCCACTCTCGGTATTGCGGTCAGTGGAGACCGCCACTGCAGATTAAGGGGTGTCTGGGGCTGATGGTGGGTGCAGTTAGTTGTAGTGGCCTCCCGAGAGTGAGGCAAGCCCCAGGACCCTGTGTAGGTGTGTGGAACCACAAGGCGCAGAATGACTCAGGCACAGTCCAAACAGTCTTTCAGGGATTTTACTCACATTAGGTGGCAGGGTGAGTAACCCGGGCGTAGCTGGGATGAACCAGGCTGTAACCAGGCGTCCTTCAGGCTGACTTGTGAGGGTGACTACCAACTCGCCTTCCTTAGCCCTTCTGTGTTTTGGGGTAACCCCTGCTTGAAGCCCTGCTGGGGTCGCCCAGGGAAGTAGCTGGTGCCTTTCTCCCCTTCTTTGTTTGGCCCGTTTGCTTGTAGCCTGGACCAGGTCACTCTGGCTGCTTGCCTCCTGTGAACTATGGGCCCTCACTTTGCTACGTGGCTGCGGACTCTGTGGTGTTGTCTTGAGGGTCTGAAGTGCCCCCTCAGGCAGGTTTGGCAGAAGAAAGGTGAATCTATCTCTGCACTGGGACCTGTTACCCGTGTGGGCCTGGTACCTCCCTGGCAGTCCCCTTACTTTGCCACCCCTTTGCTCTCTCTAACCTTGGGTGGATTTCGGGTGGCACTACCAGGTGTCCGAACTCCCCTGTCGGTAGTCACTGCGCGTACGCTGTCAGCTTGTGACAGACTCCAGGGTCTGCTCCTCACGTCTGCTCTCCCTGAGCTGCTGCATTCACTAACTGGCTCACTGCTCCTCCTCCCCTGTTCTTGCCTATGCAACCTAGCAACCAGGCTCTCTACCACACCCCTTGAGTGGACATGGAGGCCACGCCCCGTCCTGGAAGGTCTCAGGAGTCCTCCCAAAGGTACATGTGTGAGACCTGATTACTATGCGCCTGTGTAGTCACACCTCGGTTAGCCTTCTGGATTACCTGTATTGTACTGCCCCCAGCATGGGTGCAGTACTCAGTGGTGCCTGACCAGGTCAGGGGCGCCACATTCCCCCTTAGTTATCACCAGCACGTCCTCGGGCTGCAAGACAACATTTTAAAATGCATAAAACAGTAAAACATTGTAAAAACATTATAAAACCACCAAGTACCATACATCACCACCCTCCACCCACAAGTCCGTTAACCCACCCAAAACCCTCTCAGGAGGCAGGTCACCGGTCCTTTTGGCAACCAGGTCTGGGCCATCCGCTTCCCCAGACCTTTCCTCCAATCTTCCTCTCCCGTTGGCCACGCCTTCAGCCACTTCTGGCAGGATGTAGAGGCGGCTTTCGTGGTCTGGTGGTTTCAGGGTATACCTGGCCTAGTGGAGCCGCGCCTTCAGCCTCTTCTGGCAGGCTGTAGAGGCGGCCTCCTCAGTTGGTGCTGACCAGGTACGCTCTTTGTGGTGGAGAGCCAGGCCCCATAAACAGGCGTGCTCCCTGATCACAGGCGAGCCAAGCCCCTAAACAGGCTGGCTCTGGTGGTTGTACCTCTGGGGTAACTATATACTCTGCGAGAGTTTGTGGCTATAGTCAGTTCATAGCCTAAAGGTCCGTATTTTCAAAGTGCAAAGGGTTTCTCACATAAGTTCATGTGGGCATGTGCTTAAACTTGTGAACGTTGCAAAACTTGTCAAAAACAGTAACTTGCTGTACTTTCTTGCTTTGCTTACATGGATTCCTCCATTTCACCAGGGCTTGGGCCTGTAGGGCTGCGGCACCTGTTGCTTTCTACATCTCTGTCATCATCCGTAGTGGTCTCATCAATGGGTTCTTTGCTTTTGTCTTCATTTTCCCTATCTTCATCTTCTGTTTCTGTTTCTTTTTCTCTTTCTTTTTCTTGTAGTGTTGAGACAGCAGGGTTACTGTAGGGATTTCTGGGGCATGGTGTAACATCTAGTGCGTACCATTCGCTTTCTCCTTGGTGTTTGCTGAATTCTACCACGTCTCCCATGTACAAATTTCTTCCTGGATGCCCTCTAGGCAGGTGTGCTCTAATGTCTCTCCTGCTTACAAAGATGCCTTCTTTCAGGCCAGGTGCAACAATGAAGCCGTATCCACTTTTCAAATTGAAGTCTTCCACAACTCCACGACAAAGGGGGCCTCTGACCTGGGATTTAGCTCTCCTTAAAGACTGCTTCTCCTCCAAGTCTCTGGCTGTTACTTCATCCTTCCTATCTGGAGACTGCTGTGCAGGGGAAAGCTTCGTTCTGCTGCGGCGCCGTGTCTTGCGGGCTGGGTTCTGCTGGGCTGCCACCTCACTGCTTGCAGGGTCCCATGTGATGTACTTACTGGGCATGAAGACAGTCAGCTCTTCTTCAGCAGGGGGTGTCGGGCTCTCCACCCAACGAGAATACGGCAGCATTTCTGGCTCTGGGGTCAGCTTCTCAGCCTTCTGGCCTCCCCTCCACCTTAGTTCTTCTGAGCACTGCTCTTGTGGCAGCACTGGGGATGGATTTTCATCAGCAGGCCTGGGCGGTGGACTCTTTACCATGGAAGTTACGGGGGTCTTCCTGTGGGCATGTGGAGTGAGCAGATACCGGTCCACCATCTCCTTTGGGAAATAAGCCTCTAGGTCGGCCTTCAGCCTCCAGTATTCGGGGTCCTTGCCCAGCGTGAGCGGGAGGTCCAATTCCTTGGGCTGGGGAGCGGTGTCTGCTCTGGCCTTACAGGCCGGGGTAGATGACCTTGCAGCCTGTTCTTGGCGCCCTGCATGGCGGCGGCCTGGTCTTGGCGGGCCAAGCCTGGCGTGGCTGCAGCCTGGTCTTGGTGGGCCGCACCTGCGGCGTGGATGGGTGTCGCTACTGCGACCGGTTCTTGGGGGGCCGGCACTAGCATGGCATTCCCGTGGTGTCACACGGAGCAACGTGTGATGCCACGGAAACGATGAACAACCGCCGCCATTTTAATTAAACAATTTTATGAAACCTAGCGACGAGTACACGACTCACGATTTGTGAGCGATACTGCGTCGCTAGGAGGTGTTACACGAGATGACGTCATGTACGATGCCGGATGTGCGTCACGAAAACCGTGACCCCAACGATGCATCGCACGATGAGTCATCTCGTGTAAAGCCTGCTTAAGACCTATGAAGAACATCTGACACATCTAGCTGAGGTATTTGAAGCATTGTCAAAGTTTGGAATGAAACTAAAGCGATCGAAATGCTGTCGCGGGCGGGGAGAAGGGTGTCAGCACACTACGCTCACCCCTTCTGCTCGGGTCCGGCGGTTGCTGCTCAGTGGTGGCTCGAGCTGTGGGCCGGATCCCGGGGGTTCTCGAGCGGCACTCCTCGCCCGTGAGTGAAAGGGGGTTGTTGGGTGTGGGGATAGTTTATTGTCCGTGACGCCACCCACGGTTGTGGTGATTTCACCACC
The DNA here is from genome assembly GCF_048569485.1 of Anomaloglossus baeobatrachus. Lineage (NCBI taxonomy): Eukaryota > Metazoa > Chordata > Amphibia > Anura > Aromobatidae > Anomaloglossus > Anomaloglossus baeobatrachus. The sequence goes on from NC_134357.1 coordinate 381,629,218, forward strand.
GCTGCTCAATATGGGGGTCCCGGGGATGGTGATGCGGAGCAGCCAGGTGTTGCGTTGCCCCTCCGTGGGTAGGGGTTGGTGATCCCGGGGCCCGGTGATGAGATGGGAGATGCAGGGCCTGGTGGGCGCAGGGACGCGGGGGCAGCGCTGTGCCTTGCGGCACTGTGGTACTCACTCAGCCTGAGACGTTGACACAGTTGTACGGTAAACCACACGGCTGGAAAGACGGTTCCCACGGACGGCTGCACTTTCTCTCCCAGTAGGTGATGGTGATGTCCCTCTGACCTGCACCTGATGTTTCTAAGTTGGTAGCGATGGGTCCCCACCGGTAACCCGCTCCCCGGCTTCAAGCTGGACCGGAGGAGCTCTACTTTGCCCGCAGACGCTGGCCCTGAGGAACTGGTGCCTTGGCGGTGGCGGTGTTCCTCCTTAATGGTTGGACTGTTGCCTTCAATCGGGACTTGGTTGTTGGGGGATCTACGTCCCCTTCACTGACGGATTCGGCAAATTATGGCGACTCCTAGCCTTGCCGGGGTCCGAGAGGCCCCTGCCCTGGTGCTGACTGTCCTTTGGTACACTGCTCCAGACCGCCGGGCCACTACCCGTCCGCGGTCCTTCCAGGAACTTCCAAACAGTCCCCCTCCAGACAGTCACCGCCGTTGCTGACCTTGCTGACCTGTCCTGCACACAGCTGGACTCACTTCAGGCTTTCTTTCTGTCACCTTTCTTGCTTTCCTCCTTTACCACTTTACTTCCTTCACTTCACTACTTGTTTACTCCTCCACTTAGCTCCTCACTCAAGCTCCCCCTGAGCTGACTGCACTCGAGCCCTGCCTGGGCTAATCTGCCTGGTACTTCCTGCCTCCAGAGCTGTGAACTCCTCGGTGGGCGGAGCCAACCGCCTGGCCCACCCCCTGGAGTGAACATCAGCCCCTGGAGGAAGGCAACAAGGATTTCTGGTTAGCTTTGGTGTTCCTAACTGGGATGTAGGGTGTGGTGGTGTAATGACCTGTGACCCCTGGCTTGCCCAGGGCGTCACATTCCCCCTTAGCAAAATGCAGACCGTCCGCGGGCTGCCCGTTCAACACCGGTTTTATTTTTCTGCAAAATATAACATTGTAAACTGTAACATATATACATTTTTAATGAATCTTCCCATAACGGGAGGCACTTTTACTTAAACGTTTCAAACGGTTTACGGTTACGGTTTCCGCTCTCTCCTACCCAAGCAACCTGGCCCTGATGCTGCCCCTAAAGCCCAGGCAGCACCCCTTGACCCACAGTCCAGCACACGGTACCCGAGCGGGATCTGTCCTTCCCCTCCAGAGGGTAGCCACCGGTTCCTTTGGTGGCTGGGCCCCAGCCTGCTCTGCTGAGGGCCCTCCCTCCAACCTGCCTCTCCGGAGGCGGCATTGCGGAAAACGGTAACGGTAAACAACTTATTTACAAGCCACTAACGTTTGTGGTTGCCCTGCAAGTTCACGGGCTTGTCCATGAGCAGTTCCTCATGCAAAACTTTTTAAACGGTCCCCACAGGGACAACGGTGCCAGCTCCGGCCGGTTGCAAATCAAGTAGACAATCAGGTGAAGTACACGGTATCATCATTTTTCATCATTCTCTGTAACTTTTTCAAACTTTTAAACAAGAATTCACACAGACTTCCTGACCCCCCCTCTTTAAAGGACAGTCTCCCTGTACCTAAGTGGGGGTCTACCGAGGTTGGGACGGGTGGACCTTCGGGGCCCGGTGTCAGTGGGGCTATGCAGTGGGGCAGAGGGAACAACCGGTTCCTCCTCCCTTCTATCGTGTGGGGCAGGCGGAGGCATAGGGGAGCTGGGTACAGGTTCATCCCTGGGCACTGGCAATGGTTCTGGCTCACGGTCGACCGCTTCCACCACTTCTTCATCCACGGGTTGTGGGAACAGTATCACTGGAAGAATCACCGCGCCGTTCTGTATAGGCCAGTCTGCTGGGAAGTCACCCATCACAGTGTGGATCACCTCTTTTGCCTTCTCCGCTGGTGGAGGAACTGGTACGTCCGCTGTTGCCCTCAATGCTGGTTGGCACCTTTTCAGATGGTCGCGGGAGACGGTGGCCAAAGTGCCCCCTTGGTCACGACTGATCTGGTAGGCCTTCCCATCTTCCTACCCTGTGGGTTGTATGACGTATGGGATCGGTTCCCATTGATCATCCAGCTTGTGGGTCTTCCTCTTCCGTTTTAACACCACATCTCCCGGCTGGAAAGGGCTCGCAGACGCTTTCTGGTTGAATCGCTGCTCCTGCTGTTCTCGACTTCGACTTAGATTCTTCTCCACATACTCCTGAATCTGCCGGTATTGTGCTCTCCGCCGAGTTTCCCATTCAGCTGTCGAAGGGAGTGCTTCTGAGGGCTCCAACCCTATCTCTAGGTCCACCGGCAGGCGGCCGGGACGAGCCCTCATCAGGTATGCTGGGGTGCACTTTGTCGAGCTAGACGGGATATTGTTGTACATATCGACCAAGTCGGGTAGCTTCTCCGGCCACAGGTTCCGCTCCTCCAGCGGTAACGTCTTGAGGAGTCCCAGGAGCAAGTGGTTCATCTTCTCACACATGCCGTTGGTCTGGGCATGATAAGGGGTGGTCCGGATCTTCTTACAGCCGTACAACTGGCAGAACTCATGGAACACCTCCGCTTCAAAAGCCGGGCCTTGGTCAGTAAGCACCTTTTCTGGATATCCATGTGGGCGGCAGAAATAGGCTTGGAACGCTCGAGCAGCAGTTCGTCCAGTCAGGTCCTTGATGGGGACAACCACCATGAATCTTGAATAGTGGTCCACGATGGTCAACGCGTAGGCGTACCCGCTTCTGCTGGGGGTGAGCTTGACATGGTCTAGGGCGACCAGCTCCAGCGGTTGATGTGTGATGATGGGGTGCAAGGGCGTCCTCTGGCTGGCCTCATCCTTCCTTCTCAGCGTGCAAGGACCACACTCTCGACACCAGGCTTCTACCGACTCCCGCATCCCACTCCAGTAGAACCGCTCTCTCAACAGCATCTCCAGCTTCTTCCACCCGAAGTGTCCGGCACCATCATGGTATGCCCGCAGAACAGTAGCCACATCAGCTTGGGGAATAACCAACTGACAAATTTTCTCATGGGTCTTCGGGTTGATCAGTTCACGGTACAGCTTCCCTTGATGTAGATAAAGCCGTTTCCGTTCCTTCCACAAGCGCTGGGCTTCAGCTGGAGCGGCAGGGTCTATTCCTACAGCACCTTGTTCCACCAGGGTCTTGACGAGGCGGACAGCCGGCGCCTGGTTTTGAGCTTCCTGCCATTCCTGACTGGGCCGGGGGTCCAGATCCACCCGTTGTTGGTGTATTTGTACCTTCTCAGTTGGTGGCTGGTGAAATGCAGGCAGCTCAATCTCCTCGAGGTCATCATCCTCGCCCCCTTCTTCTGACAAATGGGGCATTCGGGAGAGTGCATCAGCGTTGATGTTGACACGACCAGCTCGGTACTTGATGGTGAAGTCGTAGTTGGCTAGCCGGGCCACCCACCGCTGCTCCAATGCGCCCACCTTAGCTGTGTTCTGGTGGGTCAACGGATTGTTGTCCGTAAAAGCGGTGAATTTTGCGGCAGCCAAGTAGTGGCGGAACCGCTCGGTGATAGACCATACCAATGCCAGGAGCTCGAGCTTGAAGGAGCTGTAGTTCTCGGGGTTCCTTTCAGTTGGCCTAAACTTCCGGCTAGCATAAGCTATCACTTTCTCCTTCCCATCCTGGACCTGGGACAGGACTGCTCCCAGTCCCACATTGCTGGCGTCAGTATAAAGGATGAATGGGCAGCCATAATCAGGATATGCTAAGACTTCTTCCCCAGTCAAGGCCGCCTTCAGCTGGCAGAATGACTCTTCATGCTTTTCCTCCCACACCAGTGGGGTCCCTAGGGGTCTACCACCTTTGGTCTGTCCCACGAGGAGATCTTGCATGGGAGCAGCCATCTTCGTGTACCCTTTGATAAAGCGCCGGTAGTACCCCACCAGACCCAGAAACTGCCTTACTTTCCTCACTGTGGTTGGTCTCGGCCAGCCTTGGATGGCAGTGATCTTCTCAGGGTCGGGGGCGACACCTTCTGCACTTACCACGTGCCCCAGGTATTGCACCCTGGGTTTCAGCAGGTGACACTTAGAAGGCTTCAATTTCATCCCGTATTTGGCAAGGGACGTGAACACCTCGGCCAGGTGCTCCAGATGGGCTTCATACGTCTGGGAGTAAACAATCACATCATCCAAATATAATAGGACGGTCTCGAAGTTTAGGTGTCCCAGACAGCACTCCATCAGCCGTTGGAAGGTTCCTGGCGCGTTGCACAGCCCGAACGGCATACTATTGAATTCGCAGAGCCCCATCGGAGTGGTGAAGGCGGTTTTCTCCCGGTCCTCCGGTGCTACTGCCACTTGCCAATATCCGCTGGTGAGGTCAAGGGTAGAGAAGTAATTTGCAGTTCTCAGTGCGGCCAAAGACTCTTCAATACGAGGCAGTGGGTAGGCATCTTTATGGGTTATCTGATTAATCTTCCGGTAGTCCACACACATCCGCATGGTACCATCCTTCTTTTTAACCAGTACCAACGGAGCGGCCCAGGGGCTACAGCTGTCCCGAATAACCCCTGCCTCCTTCATATTCCTCAACATGTCTTTGGCACACTGGTAATGCGCAGGGGGAATAGGCCTGTACCTCTCTTTGATAGGGGGGTGTTCGCCGTTGGGGATGTGGTGTTGGACCCCTTTGATCCGCCCAAAGTCTAGTGGATGCTTACTGAAAACCTGTTCATACTCCTGCACCACCCTGTACACCCCTGCTTTGTGATGTGTAGGAGTATCGTCAGTACCCACGTGTAGCTGTTGGTGCCACTCCTTTACCACCCCTTGAGGCGGGGAAGTGCTGGTGTTAGGTGGGGAGACTGAGGGACTGGCTTCGTGGATGGTGTGGGGATCCAGGGTGAGCAGCTTGGCAATAGTGGCATACCGGGGAAGCCTGACTTCTTCCTCCCCACAGTTCAACACTCTCACAGGCACTCTCCCCTTCTTTACATCCACCACCCCTCTGGCGGCCATTACAGTGGGCCAGTGCTCGGAGGGCATGGGCTCCATCATAGCAGGGTAGTCACGCCCCTGAGGCCCTACTGCTGCCCTACACCAAATCATCATCTCACTCCTAGGGGGCACAGTCAATGGAGCAACATCCATCACTCTCACTCCACCAATCTCCCCTCCTGTTGAGCTTACATGCTGGCGGTACATCAGGGCGCGGATCTCACGCTGCACAGCCCTCTGCCGGCTCCCTGCCGCTGTGGTGGCTAGTTGTTGCAATAGGGTCAACACATCAGCCATGCAGTGCTCCATCACATTGGTTCCCAGCACTATCTTCGGGTTGTGATCACTGGGTTCATTCATGATCACAATCATACCCTGGTGTTGCAGTTCAGCTTGCCCCACTGTCATAGCTACTTGTTTATACCCCACCTGGGTTAATGGAAGTCCATTAGCGGCAAATAGCGTTATACTATTATCTGGGGGTGCCAGCTCGTCTATTGCCCAATACCGCTGATACAACGTGTACGGTATGGTGGTTACCTGTGATCCAGTGTCCAAGAGAGCCATCACTGGTATGCTGTCCACAGCCACAGGGATGATGGGGCGGGCCCCGATATATCGGTCTCGCCAGTCCGGGGGGCCACGATGTTCTACTCCTGAGGATTGGCCCGTGGCCCCAGGGGTTGCTCGTTTAACGGGCACTGTCGGAAGTAATGACCCGGCTTACGGCACTTGTAGCAGATTGGAGGTCTGCTCCGCGGGTTGTTAGCACTTCTTCGCTGCATCCAGGGAACATCCTCGGGGCTGTCAGCAAGCTGTATCTGTGCTGGAGACTGAGATCTGGTCAGAGGTTGTACTGCAGCAAGGATCTTGGCGAGGTCTCCGTCCATGCGACGGACCTGGGCTGCCAGTTCTTCCACTGTGCTGCTTGGGGCTGTAGGTATTGGAGAGGTTGGTATGGCAGAGGCCGCCACAACGGGGGCCGTCTCGACGGGCCACGGGGCGGGTTCCAGAACTTCTGCAGCTGGGGGCTGTAGTGCTTTAATGGCCCGCTCCTTTAACACAGCAAAGTCCACATCAGGGTGTTCCAGGGCCCACAGCCGGAGTTGCTTGCGATCCTCAGGGGACCTCATCCCCTGCGCAAATTGCTCTACTAACATCTTGTTGCTATCCGCCTCATTAATAGGATTCACCCACTTCAGCGTGCGGAGGGCGGTCTGCAGACGTAAAGCATAGTCCCGAATGCTATCCCCAGCCCGTTGCCGGCACTGGTAAAACCGCATCCTCAGCTCAGCTTCAGTCCGGGTCTCGAAGGCAGTCTGTAGCTTCTCAAAGATGGTGGCTACAGAGAGCCGGTCCCCCTCGGCCCAGGTCTCCGCTTCCTGCTCAGCTGCACCAGTTAACTGGCCTAGCACTATCGCTGCATGTTGCTTATCAGTCAGGGGGTACAGCTCTAGCAACGGGTTAAGCTTTTTCCGGAAGGCCTGTAAGGCATCCGGTTTCCCGTCATACTGCGGTAGCCAGGCAGCTCCGGGCGCATAGGGCAAGGAGAACGGCATGACCTGAGCGAGCGCGGGAGCCGCGGCACCTCCCGCCGGTACGGCCGGGACCAGGGCAGGCCCATTCCCATCCGCGGGTGCCGCTGCGGCTGCGACCACCGCTCCTCCAGCGGCTCCGTCGGGCGCAGACATCTTGTTTCCGTCCCCCTTAGCTCTTTTCGGCCACTCCTCTCTCGGGGCGGGGTTTTGGCCTTCGCGCCTCTGCTACTCGAGAAGACGCTTGAGCGGGAACTTTTCGCGCCAAAGATGGCGGCTTCTGAAATTTTCCAGCCGGATACCTCCGGCGGTAACAAGGCGCACCTCTACCAAACGGCAGAGCGGTAAGATCCTGTTCGTGACGCCAAGTTGTCGCGGGCGGGGAGGAGGGTGTCAGCACACTACGCTCACCCCTTCTGCTCGGGTCCGGCGGTTGCTGCTCAGTGGTGGCTCGAGCTGTGGGCCGGATCCCGGGGGTTCTCGAGCGGCACTCCTCGCCCGTGAGTGAAAGGGGGTTGTTGGGTGTGGGGATAGTTTATTGTCCGTGACGCCACCCACGGTTGTGGTGATTTCACCACCGCTGCTCAATATGGGGGTCCCGGGGATGGTGATGCGGAGCAGCCAGGTGTTGCGTTGCCCCTCCGTGGGTAGGGGTTGGTGATCCCGGGGCCCGGTGATGAGATGGGAGATGCAGGGCCTGGTGGGCGCAGGGACGCGGGGGCAGCGCTGTGCCTTGCGGCACTGTGGTACTCACTCAGCCTGAGACGTTGACACAGTTGTACGGTAAACCACACGGCTGGAAAGACGGTTCCCACGGACGGCTGCACTTTCTCTCCCAGTAGGTGACGGTGATGTCCCTCTGACCTGCACCTGATGTTTCTAAGTTGGTAGCGATGGGTCCCCACCGGTAACCCGCTCCCCGGCTTCAAGCTGGACCGGAGGAGCTCTACTTTGCCCGCAGACGCTGGCCCTGAGGAACTGGTGCCTTGGCGGTGGCGGTGTTCCTCCTTAATGGTTGGACTGTTGCCTTCAATTGGGACTTGGTTGTTGGGGGATCTACGTCCCCTTCACTGACGGATTCGGCAAATTATGGCGACTCCTAGCCTTGCCGGGGTCCGAGAGGCCCCTGCCCTGGTGCTGACTGTCCTTTGGTACACTGCTCCAGACCGCCGGGCCACTACCTGTCCGCGGTCCTTCCAGGAACTTCCAAACAGTCCTCCTCCAGACAGTCACCGCCGTTGCTGACCTTGCTGACCTGTCCTGCACACAGCTGGACTCACTTCAGGCTTTCTTTCTGTCACCTTTCTTGCTTTCCTCCTTTACCACTTTACTTCCTTCACTTCACTACTTGTTTACTCCTCCACTTAGCTCCTCACTCAAGCTCCCCCTGAGCTGACTGCACTCGAGCCCTGCCTGGGCTAATCTGCCTGGTACTTCCTGCCTCCAGAGCTGTGAACTCCTCGGTGGGCGGAGCCAACCGCCTGGCCCACCCCCTGGTGTGAACATCAGCCCCTGGAGGAAGGCAACAAGGATTTCTGGTTAGCTTTGGTGTTCCTAACTGGGATGTAGGGTGTGGTGGTGTAATGACCTGTGACCCCTGGCTTGCCCAGGGCGTCACAATGCCATTTCCTGAAGCCAAGGGTTCAGTAACTTGGGCATGTGGTCAGCGCAGAGGGAGTGGCACCAGACCCTGAAAAGATCACCGTCATTAAGGACTGGCCGAGACCGACCACCATCAAAGAGGTACGTCGGTTCTTGGGGCTAGTAGGATACTACAGGAGATTCAAAAAAGGGCTATACGAAGATGGCGGCGCCTTTGCAAGATCTCCTGGTAGGCCAGGTAAAGAAGACCAAGACCTCTGGTCCTCCATTTGAATGGGGTGAAAAAGAAGAGAACTCCTTCAAGCAGATGAGGTAGGCATTGACTGGTGAGGAAATCCTGGCCTATCCTGATTACAACTTACCGTTCGTGTTATGTATCGATGTCAGCAACGTGGGATTGGGAGCAGTATTATCGCAGGTGCAGAAGGGCAAAGAACGCGTGATTGCTTATGCCAGCAGGAAGCTCCGTCCTACCGAGAGGAACTCAGAAAATTATAGCTCGTTCAAGCTAGAGTTCCTAGCCTTAAGGTACCGTCACACTAAGCAACATCGCTGCTGATGCACAACTTGATAGCGATGTTGCTTATTGTGACATCCAGCAACAACCTGGCCCCTGCTGTGAGGTCGTTGGTTGTTGCAGAATGTCCTAGACCATTTTTTAGTTGTTGCTCTCCCGCTGTGAAGCACACATCGCTGTGTGTGACAGCGACAGAGCAACAACTAAATGTGCAGGCAGCAGGGAGCCGGCTTCTGCGGACGCTGGTAACCACGGTAAACATCGGGTAACCAAGAAGCCCTTACCTTGGTTACCCGATATTTACTTTCGTTACCAGTGTCCGCCGCTCTTAGCTGTCAGTGCCGGCTCCTGCTCTGTGCACATGTAGCTGCAGTACACATCGGGTAATTAACCCGATGTGTACTGTGGCTATGTGTGCAGTGAACAGGGAGCCGGCACTGGCAGTGTGAGAGCGGCGGACGCTGGTAACGAAGGTAAATATCGGGTAACCAAAGTAAGGGCTTCTTGGTTACCCGATGTTTACTGTGGTTACCAGCGTCCGCAGAAGCAGACTCCCTGCTGCCTGCACACGTAGCAGAGTACACATCGGGTAATTAACCCGATGTGTACTGTGGATAGGTGTGCGCTGGTAACCAAGGTAAATATCGGGTTGGTTACCTGATATTTACCTTAGTTACCAAGCGCAGCATGCTTCCACGTGTAGCGACGCTCCAGCGATCTCTGCCAGGTCAGGTTGCTGGTGGGATCGCTGGAGCGTCGCTTAGGGGCACTTTGCACACTACGACATCGCAGGCCGATGCTGCGATGCCGAGTGCGATAGTGCCCGCCCCCGTCGCAGCAGCGATATGTGGTGATAGCTGGCGTAGCGAAAGTTATCGCTACGCCAGCTTCACACACACACTCACCTGCCGTGCGACGTCCCTGTGGCCGGCGACCCGCCTCCTTGTTAAGGGGGCGGGTCGTGCGGCGTCACTGCGACGTCACACGGCAGCCGGCCAATCAGAGCGGAGGGGCGGAGATGAGCAGGATGTAAACATCCTGCCCACCTCCTTCCTTCCGCATATCCTACGGAAGACGCAGTGAGGCCGGTAGGAGACGTTCCTCGCTCCTGCGACTTCACACACAACGATGTGTGCTGCCGCAGGAGCGAGGAACAACATCGGACCGTCGCGTCAGCGTAATCATGGATTACGCCGACGCTGCACCGATGATACGATTACGACGCTTTTGCGGTCGTTAATCGTATCATCCAGCCTTTACACACTGCGATGTCGCATGCGATGCCGGAAGTGCGTCATTTTCAATTTGACCCCACCGACATCGCACCTGCGATGTCGCAGTGTGCAAAGTGCCCCTTAGTGTGACATCTTACCAGCGACCTCCTAGCAACTTACCAGCGATCCCTATCAGGTTGTATCGTTGTTGGGATCGCTGGTAAGTTGTCTAGTGTGACTGGGCCTTTAGTCTGGGCTATCACTGAACGGTTCAAGCACTATCTGGCAGCTGCGAAGTTCACTGTCTTTACGGATAATAATCCCCTCACCCACCTGGATTCTGCAAAGTTAGGTGTGCTAGAGCAACGCTTAGTGGCCCGTTTGTCAAACTATGACTTTACCATCAAGTACCGGGCTGGTCGTAACAACACCAATGCAGATGCACTGTCGAGTATGCCTCACTTACCAGATGCGGGGGAATACATGGATGAGCTAGAAGAAATAGAGCTGCCAGCCTTAGTGCATCCCAGTGTCAACAAACTTGTACCAAACGTCAAGAAACTATGCTGAACCAGTTACCTTACCATGGGTGGAAGGAGGCACAAGACAGTGACACGGCTGTTAGCTTAGTCAAAGAGCTGATAACCCAACCAGACTCTCATCTTGGCCTGAGGCACAAAATTTGTGGAAAGAGAGGAGCAGGTTGTTTATCTATCAGGATAAGCTGTGTAGACATTTTATCAATCCTAGAACCCACGAGATGGTGTGGCAGATAGTGGTACCAAAGAGAGATGTCCAGATGGTGTTGGAGGTATACCACAATTGGTATGCACAACCTGTTACGTTAGAGCTATCAGACCAGATATGGATACAGTCGTAGCCTAGCAGATGGGGCACAGTGGGTGAAGTAAAGGTGAGAGTTGGGCAGCCAGGCCAGGAGAAAGTCAGTTGACTGTTAGTAGAGTTCTGCACAGGAGGTCCTGTGACCCCAAGCTCAGTATCAGGGATTGCCCAGGCCTCAGAAGAATCCTACATTGTGTCCAATAGACACGGCTGCAAGAGACGGGCAACGCAGAAGTCAAACTTGGCTGCTGGAGGGATAGCACCCAGGGCAAAGGTTTGATAGAAGGTTGCTCTATTGAGCAGCGGCTGCAGAATGGTAACACAGAAGGAAAATGGCATGTCTGTCCTTTGAAGGTTATTGGGAAAGTGTTTCTTACGAAGATTGAAAAAGTTTATTGTGAAGATGTCTCTTACGAAGAACAACTGCTGAATAAAAGAAGTTAATGTTTGAGTTAAAGAAATTGTTTCTGTGATTTGTTAGCCAATTGCGATGTCTATGACAGTGACCGGTGACGGGGTGGTGGACGAGGCATCAAAGATGCAAGGAAGTGTTTCACCCCCCCAGCCGGAGTGGAACACATACATTACACACGATTGAGGAAACAGAGGGAAGCACTGCTGGCCATCACCCGGCTCCCCCCTTATCATATTTACCCCAATTATATGGGGTAAATATGATAATGTGACGCCCTGGGCAAGCCAGGGGTCACAGGTCATCACACCACCACACCCTACACCCCAGTTAGGAACATTAGCTAACCAGAAATCCTTGTTGCCTTCCTCCAGGAGCTGATGTCCACACCAGGGGGTGGGCCAGGCGGTTGGCTCCACCCACCGAGGAGTTCACAGCTCTGGAGGCGGGAAAACCAGGCAGTTGAAGTCTAGCTGAGGGCTAGAGTAGAGATGAGTTTAGGAGGTGAAGGAGTAAACAGTAAAGTGAAAGGAAGCGAAGTGAAGTGGTAAAGGAGGAAAGTAAGAGTAGTGACAGTTTGTAAAGCCTGAAGTTGGTCCGGGTGTGTGCCCCGGACAGTGACAGCAAGGTCAGCAGACGGCGGTGATAGTCTGCAGGGGGACTGCTCGGAGGTTGCTGGAAGGACCGCGGACGGGTGGTGACCCGGCCGTCTGGAGCAGTATACGAGGAACAGTCAGCACCAGGGCAGGGGCCTTTCGGATCCCGGCAAGGCTAGGAGTCGCCATAATTTGCCAAATCCGTCAGTGAAGGGGACGTCTGTCTCCCAACAACCAAGTCCCGATTGAAGGCAACAGTCCAACCGTAACAGAGAGACACCGCCACCGCCAGGGCACCAGTTTCTCAGGGCCAGCGCCTGCGGGCAAAGTAGGGCTCCTTCGGCCCAGCTTGAAGCCGAGGAGCGGGTTACCGGTGGGAACCCATCGCAACCATCATCATCTTAGGTGCAGGACAAAGGGACCATCACCGTCAACTACTGGGGGAAGCAAGTGCAGCCGTCCGTGGGAACCGTCTTTCCAGCCGTGTGTTTTACCGAGAACTGTGTCATCGTCTCAGGCTGAGTGAGTACCACAGTGCCGCAAGGCACAGAGCTGCCCCCCGTGTCCCTGCGCCCCACCAAGCCCTGCATCACCCACCTCATCACTGGGCCCCGGGACAACCAACCCCCCTACCCACGGAGGGGAGGACAAACATCTAGCTGCTCCATACCATCACTCCCGGGATCCCCATACAGAGCAGCGGTGGTGTCAACAAATCACCACAACCGTGGGTGGCGTCACGGACAATAAACTATATCCCAAAACCCAATCCCCTTTCACTCACGGGCGAGGAGCGCTGCTAGAGTCCCCGGGATCCGGCTCATCACTCGAGCCACCGAGCAGCAGCAGGCCGCAGCAGCCGCGGCAGCCGGACCCGAGCAGTAGGGAGAGCGCGGCGTCCCCTCCTCCGCCCGCGACAACTTGGCATCACGAACAGGATCTTACCGCTCTGCCGTTGGGTAGAGGTGCGCCTTGTGACCGCCGGAGGTATCCGGCTGAAAAATTTCAGAAGTCGCCATCTTTGGCGCGAAAAGTTCCCGCTCAAGCGTCTTCTCGAGTAGCAGAGGCGCGAAGGCCAAAACCCCGCCCCAATAGAGGAGGGGCTGGAAAGAAGCTAAGGGGGACGCGATGGCGGCTGGCTGCATGTGAGCGCAGCTATAAAAGCAGGGACGCCAGGACTCTGCAGTCACCCTGTTCCTGGAAGAAGTCACCATGTGGATGCCGTCCCGCGACACCGTAGCCCCCGCGCCTGGAACCGCGGCGTGGGTGGAGATCCGGACCGCGCAGCTCTACCAACGGCTGCAGGTCAGGATGCAGCTCCTCATGGACGAGTGGGAGACCGACATGGCGGACGTTATAGCAGCCGTGCGGAGACGCGAGGAGGAAGCGGAGGAAGGGAGGGTGAGTGACCCACTCCCCGATGCCCTTGAAGGGCCGGTCATCACGGCTGCGGGACCCGGTCCAAGCCCTCTCCCCCCGCTGCCTCCCTCGCCACCCGTCTCGGAGGCCGTGACCCCGCCACTAGGCCCGCTACCACCGCAACCGGTAGCAGTACCCAGCATCCCCGCCCAGGCGGGCCGACCTGCAGCCGGAGCCCGTAGTCGACCGGAGGTGTTGCCATGGAAGGCCCCGAAGTCTGCACCGGAGGCATCCCCCGAGAAGTCCCCCGAGCCGGAGCTGGTGACCCGTTCCGAGCCGAAGGCCCAGATGCGGAAAGCCCCTGTGCCCATCCCCACACCTCGGCTGAGGTGGCGCCGGGTTGTTGCTGCAAGGCAGCGCCCAAGGCCAAGACACCGCGCGGGGCCCGACCCGTGCGCCGGAGCTCGCAGCAGCGCCATATTGGGACAGAGAGCCGGTACCGCTGGGCCCGGAGATCGGTGAGAGGGAAAAGAGGAAAGCAGAATTGGTGGCACGGGCAATCCGAGAGAAGGAGAATCTCCGCCAGGCGACGTTCCGTGTCCGGGGCCCGCTGTACGAAGAGCAGGTGAGGCGGTTTGATGTCCGCTGGAGCTATGGGTTTATATATGAACCGGGCCTGGAGGCCGAAGTGTTTGTAGCCCGGCGGGATGTGAATGCCCACCTGCCTGAGGAGCATCCCGGCCGTAACCTGATGCCGGGTGACATCGTACAGTATACCCCGCACTGTGGAGAGAGGGGGTGGTTCGCCCTAGATGCAAAACTGAGGGGCAGCCAGGAGAGCCGTGTGGGTTCTGCACCCCCTCCCTCAGATGAAGCCGAAGCCGACTACCAGGAGTAATGGCAGCGGAGCACCGTTGTCCAGTCCCCGTTGGGACCACCACTGAGTTTTGTTTGGAAAAGTTTGAAAGTTTAAAAATGAAAGATGATTACCGTGAAAGTCACCTGATCCAACCGTGATTTGGAAAACCGGCCATTGCCGGCACCGTTGTCCCCGTGGGGACCGTTTAAAAAGTTGCATAAGGGACTCCTTATGGACAAGCCCGTGAACTTGCAGGGCAACCACAAACGTTAGTGGAATGTAAATAAGTTGTTTTACCGTTACCGTTTCCGCAAGTGCCGCCTCCGGAGAGGCAGGTTGGAGGGAGGGCCCGCAGTAGAGCCGGCTGGGGCCCAGCCACCACAGGAACCGGTGGCTACCCTCTGGAGGGGAAGGACAGATCCCGCTCTGGTAACTTGTGCTGGACTTGGGTCAAGGGGTGCTGCCTGGGCTTTAAGGGCAGCATCAGGGCCAGGTTACTTGGGTGGGAGAGAGCGGAGACCATAACCGTAAACCGTTTGCAACGTTTAAGAACTGAACCTCCCGATGTGGGATGATGTAATAAATTGTTATGTTACCGTTTTACCTTTTTATATATTTTCAGAAAATAAAACCGGTGTTGGACGGGCAGCCTGCGGACGGTCTGCATTTTCCTAAGGGGGAATGTGACGCCCTGGGCAAGCCAGGGGTCACAGGTCATCACACCACCACACCCTAAACCCCAGTTAGGAACATCTAAGCTAACCAGAAATCCTTGTTGCCTTCCTCCAGGAGCTGATGTCCACACCAGGGGGTGGGCTAGGCGGTTGGCTCCACCCACCGAGGAGTTCACAGCTCTGGAGGCGGGAAAACCAGGCAGTTGAAGTCTAGCTGAGGGCTAGAGTAGAGATGAGTTTAGGAGGTGAAGGAGTAAACAGTAAAGTGAAAGGAAGCGAAGTGAAGTAGTAAAGGAGGAAAGTAAGAGTAGTGACAGTTTGTAAAGCCTGAAGTTGGTCCGGGTGTGTGCCCCGGACAGTGACAGCAAGGTCAGCAGACGGCGGTGATAGGCTGCAGGGGGACTGCTCGGAGGTTGCTGGAAGGACCGCGGACGGGTGGTGACCCGGCGGTCTGGAGCAGTATACGAGGAACAGTCAGCACCAGGGCAGGGGCCTTTCGGATCCCGGCAAGGCTAGGAGTCGCCATAATTTGCCAAATCCGTCAGTGAAGGGGACGTCTGTCTCCCAACAACCAAGTCCCGATTGAAGGCAACAGTCCAACCGTAACAGAGAGACACCGCCACCGCCAGGGCACCAGTTTCTCAGGGCCAGCGCCTGCGGGCAAAGTAGGGCTCCTTCGGCCCAGCTTGAAGCCGAGGAGCGGGTTACCGGTGGGAACCCATCGCAACCATCATCATCTTAGGTGCAGGACAAAGGGACCATCATCGTCAACTACTGGGGGAAGCAAGTGCAGCCGTCCGTGGGAACCGTCTTTCCAGCCGTGTGTTTTACCGAGAACTGTGTCATCGTCTCAGGCTGAGTGAGTACCACAGTGCCGCCAGGCACAGAGCTGCCCCCCGCGTCCCTGCGCCCCACCAAGCCCTGCATCACCCACCTCATCACTGGGCCCCGGGAAAACCAACCCCCCTACCCACGGAGGGGAGGACAAACATCTAGCTGCTCCATACCATCACTCCCGGGATCCCCATACAGAGCAGCGGTGGTGTCAACAAATCACCACAAACGTGGGTGGCGTCACGGACAATAAACTATATCCCAAAACCCAATCCCCTTTCACTCACAGGCGAGGAGCGCCGCTAGAGTCCCCGGGATCCGGCTCATCGCTCGAGCCACCGAGCAGCAGCAGGCCGCAGCAGCCGCGGCAGCAGGCCGCAGCAGCCGCGGCAGCCGGACCCGAGCACTAGGGAGAGCGCGGCGTCCCCTCCTCCGCTCGCGACAATAACACTCAAAGAAATTATGAAACTACTGCTTAAGGGATATGACTCACGCCCCTTGATGTTCGGCCTCTCCTGAGCCAGCGATGCGATGGGTCCTGCCTGTCTGTGGGTGCCCATGCCCTCCCCGGCATCTCCTACTGCTTCTCCCTAATTGCTGGGGTGGGTGTATCAGGCGCGTGACGCGCAGTGCACACATGCGCCAAAGGAATGGCCATGATTGGTCGAACATCACAGATAAATCCTTGAATTTCTCAACGAATACGGTCACATGACGAACTATTTAAGGTCCTGCCATTTAGACGATACTTGATATTTCTTATTTAAATGTTTGCTTCACTTTTTTTCATATCTTTTTTCTGCAGAACTGTGTCTAGCTTGAGGAGATATTCAAGAATTCAAAAATTGATATTATCAATAATCAGTAGCATTCATCAGTGACAGGTAAGCCATTGTTCAGGAATTATAGCATATTTGTGTAGTCCAAGTTTTTAAAAAAAAAAACAGAAAATTGAGTAATTTTACCATGCGCAATAACATACTATGTACCCTAGATGGCAGGCTTGCAATTCATTACGTATCCAAATACATATATATGCACATATATAATACATATATAAATCACACCGCATATAAAATGCAAAGATAATTCTTTGTGTTTAGAGGATTTATAAAAGATTATAAATATTTTATATATTTACATCCAAAACTATATCACTATTTGAAGTTAGAATACTGTAAGCTTATAAAAATGTTGACATATTTGACAAATCATCCACAAAATGGGTCAACTGAGATATATTAGAGATGTAACCCAGCTTTAATCACTGGTAGAATTATATTTTTTAGAAGAAGCAAATTCAGGCTATAGAGTTCTGCAACAACAGAAGTTTTACAGGAACATTAGGAGGGGAATGCATATGGCAGTACTTATAGATAACTAAAAATGTAATGCAACTATGCAAGGCTTTTTATTTTTCTTTGCTTGTACTGAATTTTAAAGGTGTTGTCTGGTCTAAGGTGATAAGTCAGCAGTCACTCTATGTGTCACTCTATGAATTGTCAATCCTCCCAGCTCACTCACTGAGCGCTGAGAGGATTCCCCAGTTTCTGAGCCGGGAACAGTGGTCATGTGACCGCAATTGTGCGCTATACATGTTGCCGTCCATACAATCATGTGTGAGTGGGCAACCTGTTTTAGGCCTCTTCTGATGTCCACATTGCATGGACATGTTCTATCCATGTTTTTCATGGATACAGCATATACCTATTAACATCTATGGGTCTGCTCACATGTTTGTTTGTTTTTTTCCAGAATCACAGATGAAAAATGCCAATACAAGTCTATGGGTCTGTGAAAAACATGAGCAGCAAATAGATAGCATCAGTGTGACATCAATGCGCCGTCCATATTTAACATTGAAAAGGTTAGAAGAAGCTTTGTAATTCATTTATCTATACATAAAAAATATTAACGTCTGAATGAGACTTAATTTAAAGAACAGACATCTTTCAAAGTTTGGCCTTCATGGTCAGTGTGTAAGGGTGGCTCAGGGCGATAGTAGAAGCGAGGGGATCCTTCCTGTAGTCTGCGCCTCAGCCACCCCCACACACAGCGTCGGACTGGGGTGTCTGGGGCCCAGCAGAGGAACTGACTCCAGGGGCTCACCCTACAGCGATATGCAAATACGTGTTAGCTGTTATCCCCGTTATAGTGGAGCGCAGACTGTGAAGCACAGACGGCTCCTGCACATCTCCTGTGCACCATGACTGATGTATAATTACAGTAGTTTGCAGAAAAGGGGATCTTTGGTGAAAACAAGTTATCACCGATGCACAGGTTTGGTAGGTGATAACTTATTGAATGAATGGATCAGGGGACGAGTCAGACATCAGCTCCACTTTCAAGGGGATAAAAGTTGCACGATCGGTGCAGGTCACAGCAATCGGTCCCCACAGATGAATAAGTTATCACTTATCCTTAGGCCTCTTTCACATGTTCAGTATTTGGTCAGTTGGTTACGTCAGCATTTCTAAACCAAAACTAGGATTGGGTGAAAAATGCAGAGGTTTTTCTATTAGACTTTTCCTCTGATTTATCACTCCTGGTTTTGGCTACAAATACTGATGTAAATACTGACCAAATACTCAACATGGGCACATGGCCTTAGAATAGGCGATTGTGGCGCCCCTGAGGCTTCCGTCGCCACAGGAACATTGCACCCCATCCAGCGGTGTGATGTACCATTCTGGGTAAGGAAAGGAGTGAACGCCGGTCCCCAGGCAAATTTACACTACACCCATTGTTAGGTACACACTGGGACCAGGGACAGTGGCAGTAACCCTCCCATGCTGCATGCTGGGAGGGGCCGTAAGACCCATCCCTGCTCCTATAGGGTACAGCTTGGCAACTGGGGACGTGGGAGGAGCCACCAGAGAGCAGACAGGGAAAGGAAGGTCAAGTTTAGTCAGATAGAGAGAGAGGGGAGAAGGAGGAGGAGGTCTGCGGGAGGCAGACGAGAAGGAGAAGCAGAAAGAAAGCTCTAGTCAGACAGGAGGTAAGAGAGGAAAGTGACGCTTCCTGGTGAAGACCCTGGGACTCAGAGGGTCCTGGTGACACCAAGCAGGGAACGAAGGGATTCCAGGGCCACGGATAGCTTTTGAGCTGTGGTGGCCTGTTCCACAAGAACATCGGTGGAGGGATCAAGCTGCAACAGGGGACGGTCCCTAGAAACAGAAGGAGTGAAAAATCATCTCTAACAGTAAAAACCGAGGCCCAGGGAAAGTTGCAAACTCCCCGGGCCACAGCCCACAGCAGAACCTCTAGAAAGGGGGCAATCAACCGACAGGCGAGCTCCCAGCCTGGAGGCTGTAGTGGAGGCCGAGCAGGTTCATCCTAAAAGAGCTAGGCTTAAGGAGACAGCTGAAGACAGAGACACTTTAGAGAGAAGGGTACCGGCTTTCATTCCAGGAATTACCCAGGATCGGCGGAGGTCCCTGACAGTGGGTCTCAGCAGTCCAGAGGCACCAGTGTGCTTAAGCCCAGGAAGTGTGAGTAAAAACCTTGGAATTGCACCCTCTGGTGTTGTCTCAGTCATTGTCGCCTGCATAGACTTTCACCACACCATAGACTTTCACGAGCACCAACTGTGCCCCGGGGTACCGCTCCACGTGTGGGGAGCAGTACCATCATTGCTGCCATTGCATCACCCCGGAGGCCTCATACAGCAGCGGCGGCTTACTAGCCGCATACTACAGGTGGCGTCACGAACACAAACTTTATTCACCCCAAGTCACCAGCCATATTAATTGACACCCACCAGGGCCACGGAGTCGGGCCCCGCCACCACTGACGACCCCCCGGACTAGTCCGGCCCGGCACTGGGTGTCCCATAGCCCTGGGGTGGGCGAGTCAACTTTTGGCGTCACGAACAGGATTTCGTGCCCGGTCCCACCGGGTACTGTGCGCCTGAAGAATTGTGCTTAAAAGACTGTGTTACAGTGAGAAACTGCCGCCATTGAAGCCACTGAGCGCGGGAAGAAGGGGGGCGTGCCTGCAGAAAGAGCGCTAAAAGAAGCCACGCCCCCTTGTCTAAGAAAAGAGCGCGAAGCGGTACCCGCTATGGAGAGCGGAGGAAGAAGATATGGCGCCTAGAAAAGCTAGTTGGCTGGCAACCCGAGTCTAAATGCCAGACCAGCAGATAAAGAAAATGTACATGATCGCAAGCGGAGCGGTGCCGGCCGTGATGGGCTGGGCGCCAGTCTGGCGCCAGATGCTGGTGCAGCCTCCGGCCCCGCCTCCAAGAGGGGAAAGGGTGCAGCCGAGTGGCGTGGTCGAGCACCCGAGTAGTGTAGCAGTTAGCGTTCCCCGGGTCAGCAGCATGGCGGAGAAGCCGCAGAAGTGCACACCAGGGACCCGGGAAATGGATCCTGAGCTGGACCTGCTCCGGGAGGAGATGAAGATCCTGGCCCGGAGGCTGAGCACCATGCAGACGGAGGTGGACCGGCAGAGAGAAAACCGGATGGTGCCTGGGGACGTGGGCCACAGGATGGAGGCCGCTGAGCAGCGCCCGGGTGAGCTATATACTGCCCTGACCCGTACGGACCCGCGGCCCTACCAAGCGCCAACGCCCAGCCCCTCCACAGCCCTGCTAGACTTCCTCGCCAGCCCTGCTGAAGCCCCAGGGGACGCCGGAAACCTGCCAGAGGGCCCCGAAGATGGCGCCTGGTGCCACCTGGGCCCCGAGCCACTGGTGGGCCACCTGCCCAGTCCCCCTGTTAGCCTCCTGGGAACCACATCACTGGAAGCGAGCTGGGATGCCACGCCGGTCCGTGATCTGGGACTAGCCCGGCCCCTGCGCCCTGCCGAAACCCCGCTGGCGAAAGGGATAGCCTGCGCCCGCCAAGTGGAGCTGTTCCAGCAGGAGAGGGAGCTCCGGGAGGAGAAGTGGAGGGTCGTGGAGGCGTCCAATTTGGCCTCCAAGGCGCAGATCCGGAAGGCCCGCAAGGGATTTCAGGGCCCAGTGAGAAGGGGCCAAGTGATTGACTTCAGGCAGACGGCGGGCTGGGGCTTTTATCCGGGAGCCCGGCCTGGGCAAGGATGTCTTTGTCTCCCGCCGCGACATTGAGGAGCACTTGACCAAGGGCCACCCAGGGCGCGATTTCCAGCCCGACGACCAGGTGGAGTACACACGGCTGATGGGGAGCCGTGGCTGGTATGCCCTAAGTGTTCATGTCCTGCGGGAGGAGGAGGCCCCAGAAGAACCGGAGTGGCGCCGCACTATGCCAGCGTGCAGTACCGCCCCTGCCAGCAGCACTACCTCAGAGCAGGCCCAGGCCGCAGAACTTTGCAGCAGGCCTGCTACAGCCACTCAGGAGACGCAGACCAGGATCTCCATGGCCTATATGCTGCCTAGGGCCCTGCCAAAGCGGGACCCCAAGGACCCTAGCACTGAAGAGTAAAGAAATGAAGATGTAACAGAACTGTACATAGACCCTGTCTGCCCCTCGTCATTTTCTGAAGATTTTCCCTTTTGTGCTGCCCTAGTTCTTTTTGAATACGTCACCCATCCTAATGTCCTGCCCTCATGTTTTCGAAGATGTCACCCCCCTTGTTTGTGTACCGGGCCACTAGACTGGAAAGTGGTCCCCTGTTTATTATGTGTTATGTGTCCTGTTTTACCAGGCCACTGGACCTAGTGGCTGGTATATTGCCCTTCTAGTTTAAAAAGTTGAACGAACTGCCAGGCTACTGGACTTGTTGTAGCCAAGATGTAAATAGTTGCACCTGTTGTGCCCCCTACCAGAATTATGGGGGAAGTGCCCAAACCGTGCAATGGACTGGAAGTGCACACTTAGAGTTTCTTTATAAGAAAGTTTTTGCAACGTTAAAGTGACTGTGCCTCCCATAAAGGGAAGAAAAGTTTTAAAAATGTTTTGTTACATGCATGTAAAAATGTCTTTTGCAATTTCTTCCACATTTCTTGTTGTTTTTCAGCCCGAAGACGTGCTGGGATTCGCTGTGGGGGAGTGTGGCGCCCCTGAGGCTTCCGTCGCCACAGGAACATTGCACCCCATCCAGCGGTGTGATGTACCATTCTGGGTAAGGAAAGGAGTGAACGCCGGTCCCCAGACAAATTTACACTACACCCATTGTTAGGTACACACTGGGACCAGGGACAGTGGCAGTAACCCTCCCATGCTGTATGCTGGGAGGGGCCGTAAAACCCATCCCTCCTCCTATAGGGTACAGCTTGGCAACTGGGGAGGTGGGAGGAGCCACCAGAGAGCAGACAGGGAAAGGAAGGTCAAGTTTAGTCAGATAGAGAGAGAGGGGAGAAGGAGCAGGAGGTCTGCGGGAGGCAGACGAGAAGGAGAAGCAGAAAGAAAGCTCTAGTCAGACAGGAGCTAAGAGAGGAAAGTGACGCTTTCTGGTCTGGTGAAGACCCTGGGACTCAGAGGGTCCAGGTGACACCAAGCAGGGAACGAAGGGATTCCAGGGCCACGGATAGCTTTTGAGCTGTGGTGGCCTGTTCCACAAGAACATCGGTGGAGGGATCAAGCTGCAACAGGGGACGGTCCCTAGAAACAGAAGGAGTAAAAAATCATCTCTAACAGTAAAAACCGAGGCCCAGGGAAAGTTGCAAACTCCCCGGGCCACAGCCCACAGCAGAACCTCTAGAAAGGGGGCAATCAACCGACAGGCGAGCTCCCAGCCTGGAGGCTGTAGTGGAGGCCGAGCAGGTTCATCCTAAAAGAGCTAGGCTTAAGGAGACAGCTGAAGACAGAGACACTTTAGAGAGAAGGGTACCGGCTTTCATTCCAGGAATTACCCAGGATCGGCGGAGGTCCCTGACAGTGGGTCTCAGCAGTCCAGCGGCACCAGTGTGCTTAAGCCCAGGAAGTGTGAGTAAAGACCTTGGAATTGCACCCTCTGGTGTTGTCTCAGTCATTGTCGCCTGCATAGACTTTCACCACACCATAGACTTTCACGAGCACCAACTGTGCCCCGGGGTACCGCTCCACCTGTGGGGAGCAGTACCATCATTGCTGCCATTCCATCACCCCGGAGGCCTCATACAGCAGCGGCGGTTTACTAGCCGCATACCACAGGTGGCGTCACGAACACAAACTTTATTCACCCCAAGTCACCAGCCATATTAATTGACACCCACCAGGGCTACGGAGTCGGGCCCCGCCACCACTGACGACCCCCCGGACTAGTCCGGCCCAGCACCGGGTGTCACATAGCCCTGGGGTGGGCGAGTCACGATAACTTAGCATATTTGCTACAGTGTAATAGTCACAGGACAGGGAGGGGTTAAACATTCAAGTATTTAATCTCTACTGGAAATAATCTACCCTTTATTGATAGAGAGAAAACAATGTCCTCCAGACACAACACAATCCACTATACCAAGACAAATAATACCACATACAAGGGAGAAATACCGCCACACCGTGACCAATAACATATTACCACCACATAGTAACCGAATACAACCACACCATAATCAGAGCACATAGTTACCGAATATTACCACATACAAGGGAGAAGTACCGCAACACTATGACCAGTCCACATAAATGACCAAATAATACCACATACAACAGAGAAATACCACCACACCGTGACCAGACCACATATTACCTCACAGTGCCCGAATAATACTACAATAATGATCATGAATAAAAAACCACAATACTAATAACACTAATATTACCATCAGTGCCATTATTACACAGGAGCTCTGTATATAGTGTCAGTGTACAGGTAATACAGTGATCACCAGTGACATTAATTAGCGACATTATACACAGGAGCTCTGTATATAGTGTATAGTGTGTGTGTACATGTAATACACTGACTTACCAGTGACGTCTCTAGCTGAGGTTATTCATCTTCGCTTTTCCTCTTCATCCGTCGCTGACCGCCATCACTTCTTCCAGCCATGACGCGACTCTGCAGAAAATAACACGGTCACCTATAGCCGATCACTCCCAGAGCACATTCCTCACTTTTCCCCCACTTTCTACACCATGGGTGGCACAGCACTGGGTTGGTGGCACACAGTACTAGGGTCGTACACAGTGGCAGGAGGCTCACAGCAGCGGGAGGCAGGAGGCTCACAGCAGCGAGAGGCAGGAGGATCACAGAAGTGAGAGGCAGGAGGTTCACAGCAGTGGGAGGCAGGAGACTCACTGCAAGGAAGGCAGGAGGCTCACTGCAAGGGGAGGCAGGAGGCTCACAGGAAGGAGAGGCAGGAGACTCACTGCAGGGGTGGCTCACAGCAAGGGGAGGCTCACAGCAAGGGGAAGCTCACAGCAAGGGGAGGTAGGAGGCTCACTGCAAGGGAAGCCTCACAGCAAGGGGAGGCTCACTGCAAGGGGAGGCTCACTGCAAGGGGAGGCAGGAGGCTCACAGCAGGCGGAGGCTTACAGCGGGAGGAGGCAGGAGGCTCACAGCAAGGGGAGGCTCACAGCAAGGGGAAGCTCACAGCAAGGGGAGGCAGGAGGCTCACTGCAAGGGAAGCCTCACAGCAAGAGGAGCCTCACAGCAAGGGGAGGCTCACTGCAAGGGGAGGCAGGAGGCTCACAGCAGGCGGAGGCTTACAGCAGGAGGAGGCAGGAGGCTCACAGCAAGAGGAGGCTCACAGCAAGGGGAGGCTCACTGCAGTGGGAGGCAGGAGGCTCATTGCAGGGAGAGGCTCACAGCAGGGGGAGGCTCACTGCAGGGGGAGGCTCATAGCAGGGGGAGGCTCACTGCAGGGGGAGGCTCACTGCAGGGGGAGGCTCATAGCAGGGGGAGGCTCACTGCAGGGGGAGGCTCACAGCTGGGGAAGGCACACAGCGGGGGGAGGCTCACAGCAAGGGGGAGGCTCACAGCAAGGAGGAGGCTCACAGCAAGGGGGAGGCTCACTGCAGGGGGAGGCAGAAGCGCTTACCTGGTGCCTGCGCGTCCTCTTCTTCCGTGCGGCCCTGGTGATGACAGTATGTCGGTGTGGTGCTGAGGAACTCATCTGCCTCAGTGCTGGCACTGCACCGTTCAAATGTACGCGCGCCTAAAAGACGCGCGTACATTTGAATATGAGAGGCGCAGTCTGCAGGTCCTGCGCGCACCTCATTTTGTGCAGGGTGCAGGCATGAGGACTCCCAAACTGCAAGGACCTGTGGTGAGACTCCAGGCAGTGGTGTACTGCCAACAAAGGTAGGCTACGCCACTGCTATGGGGCCCGTGAGCTGGTGGGGCCCCGCGGTGGCTGCCCACGGTGTGTGCGCTTCGTCTTTGATTTCAGGCTGAGGGTCAGACTTTCAGCGTCTGAAACTCAGCACTGGTGTGTACAGTGTCCTTGGAGAGTTTCTCCTGCTCTGCTGCTAATCTTTCTGGCTGAATTTGCATGCGCACGACACCCCCTGGCTGGCATAGCTTTCCAGCCAGAGAGAGGAGCTTTGTACTCAGTGGCAGACAAGCAAGTGGCAGTTATTGGTGTTTGCTACTGCTCTTGAGCGGCTCTGCACGGCATCAACACTCGGCAGGGAGTCAGGCAAGCACAGCTACAAAACAGTACTGCCTCTGGAGACAGTGACCCGTGCCCGGCAAGGGTACTAACCTACTTAACCCCTTCAGCCCCCAGCCTGTTTTCACCTTAAAGACCCGGCCATTTTTTGCAATTTTGACCAGTGTCACTTTGACAGGTTATAACTCTGGAACACTTCAACGGATCCTGGCGATTCTGACATTGTTTTTTCGTGACATATTGTACTTCATGTCAGTGGTAAATTTAGGCCGATATGTTTTGCGTTTATTTGTGAAAATTTCGGAAATTTAGCGAAAATTTTGAAAATTTTGCAATTTTCAAAATTTGAAATTTTATGCCCATAAATCTGAGAAATATGTCACACAAAAAAGTTACTAAATAACATTTCCCACATGTCTACTTTACACCAGCGCAATTTTTGAAAAAAAAAAAAATTCCGTTAGGAAGTTAGAAGGGTTCAAAGTTCATCACCAATTTCTCATTTTTCCAACAAAATTTACAAAAAAAAATTTTTTAGGTACCACATCACATTTGGAGTGATTTGAGAAACCTAGGCGACAGAAAATACCCAAAAGTGACCCAATTCTAAAATCTGCACCCCTCACTCTGCTCAAAACCACATCCAAGAAGTTTATTAACCCTTTAGGAGCTTCACAGCAACCAAAGCAATGTAGACGAAAAAATGAAAATTTTACTTTTTTAACACAAAAATGTTACTTTAGCCATAAAAATTAGTATTTTCACAAGGGTATCAGGAAAAATGCATCATAAAATGTATCGTGCATTTTCTCCTGAGTACGCAGATACCCCATATGTGGTGGTAATCAAATGTTTGGGCGCACGGCAGGACTCGGAAGGCAAGGAGCGCAATTTGAATTTTTGAGTGCAAAATTAGCTGCACTCATTAGCGGACGCCATGTCGGGTTTGAAGACCCCCTGAGGTGCCTAAACAATGGAGCTCCCCCACAAATGACCCCATTTTGGAAACTAGAGCCCTCAAATATTTTTTCTAGATGTTTGATGTGCACTTTGAACCCCTGGGGGCTTCACAGAAGTTTATAACGTTGAGCCGTGAAAAGAAAAAAAATTTTTTTTACCACAAAACTGTTGCTTCAACCAGGTAGCTTTTTTTATCACAAGGGTATCAGGAAAAAATGCACCATAAAATTTATGGTGCATTTTCTCCTGAGTACGCAGATACCCCATATGTGGTGGAAATCAAATGTTTGGGCGCACGGCAGGACTCGGAAGGCAAGGAGCGCCATTTCACAGCAAAATTGGTTGGAATTATTAGCGGACGCCATGTTTCATTTGGAGACCCCCCTGAAGTGCCTAAACAATGGAGCTCCCCCACAATTGACCCCATTTTGGAAACTAGACCCCTCATGGAATTTATCTAGCTGTTTAGTGAGCACTTTGAACCCCTGGAGGCTTCACAAGCGTTTGTAATGTTCAGCCGTGAAAATATTTTATTCTTTTTTTTACCACAAAATTGTTTTTTCAAACAGGTAGCTTTTTTTTCCACAAGGGTATCAGAAAAAAATGCACCATAAAATGTATTGTGCAATTTCTCCTGAGTACGACGATACCTCATATGTGGTGGAAATCAATTGTTTGGGCGTACGGCGGGGCTCAGAAGAGAAGGAGCGCCATTTCACAGTAAAATTGATTGGAATTATTAGCAGACGCCATGTTTCATTTGGAGACCCCCCTGAGGTGCCTAAACAATGGAGCTCCCCCACATGTGATCCCATTTTGGAAACTAGCCCCCCCCCCCATACAAAAAAAAATTAGTTTGGCGAAATAAAAAATACAGACATCAGTAAAAAAAAAAAAAAAAAAAGAGCGCCTGCCACTAAGACCAGTGCCAAACGTGAGAGCAATGCACGAGTCTCGTATCGCATCATCCACTGCAGTCTGGAAGCGAGCAACTGCGCTGGATAATGCGATGCGAGAGGGCGGGGCGGCAGATGAGAAAGGGCGCAGCGGATGGAAGATGGGAAAGGGCGCAGCGGGTGGAGGAGCGGCAGAGGATGAGAAAGGGCGCAGCGGATGGATGATGGGAAAGGGCGCAGCGGGTGGAAGATGGGAAAGGGCGCAGCGGATGGAAGATGGGAAAGGGCGCAGCGGGTGGAGGAGCGGCAGAGGATGGGAAAGGGCGCAGCGGATGGATGATGGGAAATGGCGCAGCGGATGGAGGAGCGGCAGAGGATGGGGGGGTGAGATGGGGATACCTACCTTACAGGATGGATCTAGGCAGCAGAATCACAGCAGACAGAAGAGGCAGCAGATGAAGGAGGGTGAAAAGGATGGGAGAGAGCAGGCAGCAGATCAGGGAGGGGGGCAGAGTCTGATGGGAGGGGGGAGGCAGCACATGGGGGGGGAGGCAGCACATGGAGGGAGGGGGGAGGCAGCACATGGGGGGGGAGGCAGCACATGGGGGGGGAGGCAGCACATGGGGGGGGAGGCAGCACATGGGGGGGGAGGCAGCACATGGGGGGGAGGCAGCACATGGGGGGGGAGGCAGCACATGGGGGGGGAGGCAGCACATGGGGGGGGAGGCAGCACATGGGGGGGGGAGGCAGCACATGGGGGGGGAGGCAGCACATGGGGGGGGGAGGCAGCACATGGGGGGGGAGGCAGCACATGGGGGGGGAGGCAGCACATGGGGGGGGAGGCAGCACATGGGGGGGGGGGCAGCACATGGGGGGGGAGGCAGCACATGGGGGGGGAGGCAGCACATGGGGGGGAGGCAGCACATGGGGGGAAGGCAGCACATGGGGGGAAGGCAGCACATGGGGGGGAAGGCAGCACATGGGGGGAAGGCAGCACATGGAGGGAGGGGGGAGGCAGCACATGGGGGGGGAGGCAGCACATGGGGGGGGAGGCAGCACATGGGGGGGAGGCAGCACATGGGGGGAGGCAGCACATGGGGGGGAGGCAGCACATGGAGGGGGGGAGGCAGCACATGGAGGGGGGGAGGCAGCACATGGAGGGGGGGGGAGGGGAGGGGGGAGGCAGCACATGGAGGGGGGGAGGGGAGGCAGCACATGGAGGGGGGAAGGGGAGGCAGCACATGGAGGGGGGAAGGGGAGGCAGCACATGGAGGGGGGGAGGCAGCACATGGAGGGGGGGAGGCAGCACATGGAGGGGGGGAGGGGAGGCAGCACATGGAGGGGGGGAGGCAGCACATGGAGGGGGGGAGGCAGCACATGGAGGGGGGGAGGGGAGGCAGCACATGGAGGGGGGGAGGCAGCACATGGAGGGGGGGAGGGGAGGCAGCACATGGAGGGGGGGAGCCGATTAGGTGCAGTGGCAGCCGATGGAGGCGGCGGCCGATCGGGTGCAGCGGCGGCTGAAAAAGGTGGGTGCGACTGAAAGGGGACGGTGGCGACCAGGGACAGCGGCGTGGCGGGCAGCAGAGGTGGATCGGCGGGCAGGGACAGCGGCGGGAACAGCGGCGTGGCGGGCAGGGACAGCGGCGTGGCGACCAGCGGTGGATCGGCGGGGAGCGGCGGTGGATCTCGGCGGGGAGCGGCGGTGGATCTCGGCGGGGAGCGGCGGTGGATCTCGGCGGGGAGCGGCGGTGGATCTCGGCGGTGGATCTCGGCGGGGAGCGGCGGTGGATCTCGGCGGGGAGCGGCGGTGGATCTCGGCGGGGAGCGGCGGGGGATCTCGGCGGGGAGCGGCGGGGGATCTCGGCGGGGAGCGGCGGGGGATCTCGGCGGGGAGCGGCGGGGGATCTCGGCGGGGAATCTCGGCGGGGAGCGGCGGGGGATCTCGGCGGGGAGCGGCGGGGGATCTCGGCGGGGAGCGGCGGGGGATCTCGGCGGGGAGCGGCGGGGGATCTCGGCGGGGAGCGGCGGTGGATCGCGGCGGGGGATCTCGGCGGGGAGCGGCGGGGGATCTCGGCGGGGAGCGGCGGGGGATCTCGGCGGGGAGCGGCGGGGGATCTCGGCGGGGAGCGGCGGGGGATCTCGGCGGGGAGCGGCGGGGGATCTCGGCGGGGGATCTCGGCGGGGGATCTCGGCGGGGGATCTCGGCGGGGAGCGGCGGGGGATGGGGGTGCTATAACTTACCGATGGGCACCTGCAGCGACCGCTCTCATCAGCTTTCACGGACGGAGTGAAGCTGAGGGTAGCGGTGACGGCACAAGATCCACAGTGATTGGGAGAGATCGGTCACAAGGCCGGTCTCTCCAATCAGAGCGGGGGGCGGGTGAAACAAAGTTCACCCAGCTCCAGCCAGTCATCAGTGCTACAGCAGCACTGATTATGGCTGGATTGCAATGTGTTAGCCATTTTCAATGGCTGACACATTACAGTGACTGTAATTGGCTGAGCGGCGTTCGTCAGCCAATCACAGCCTCTGTAGGTTCGGGGAGGAGGCACCACCCCTCCTGAGGTCAGGCAGAGGTCCCCTCCTTCCCGAATCCACCGTTTAGGTAAACAAATTTCACTCCCAGGGGCTCCGGGACCGCGATTTCGCCAGGACGTACTGAGTACGTCATGGGTCGTTTAGCACCATGTGACCATGACGTACTCAGTACGTCCAAGGTCGTTAAGGGGTTAAAGTACAGTAGATGCTAGAGTGTATGGGCTCCTTCCAGGTATGACATCATTTCAAATGTTCTAAATGCAGTCTGATATTTCTAGCCTTAATAAACATTATTTTTATAACTCCACGTAGTTATGGAGTTGTTTATAAAAGAAGCAGGGGTCTGGGGGTAACACCCCCAAATGGAGGGGGCTGAAAGGGGGGGGCAAACCCCCCCCCCATTCTTACATGATTACAGTTGACCGGAGGAAACATCAACACGCACACCAACAAAGCTGGTCATGCCCACTAACCTGGAAGGAGCCCATACATTCTAGATTCAACCCTTATAGGACAGGTTAGGATTAGGGATGAGCGGATCCGGATTGTAAAACTCCGGATCTGCACGGTTTCAAAGATTTCCGGGTGCCGGATCTGGATCTAAAATTCCGGGTGCACGATCTGGATCTGGCACTGGGGAAAATTATTGAAAAATAAAGAAAAACAGAAATAAAACAGCGTTTCATACTTACCGAGACTCGGTGTCATGGCGGCACACTGCTTCCGGGTCGCACATTCACTTCCTGTACTGTGCATCGTATACACACATCCCTTGGCCCAAAAATGAATTTATTTTTTTTTTTTTGCCGGCAGGTGGAAATTTGGTGCTGAAATCTGGTGCAGACGATTTCAGCACCAAATGTGCACCTCTTGGCAAAAAAAAACGCGGCAAAAATCACTGCAAAAAACATGTTTTTTTGCCAGGTGTAGATTGGGTGCAGGAATATGGTGTAAAAATTTCAGCACCAAATCTGCATCTCTTGGCCAAAAAAACTGCGATTTTCTGCTAGGAGATGCAGATCTGTGAACTCAGTGACCTCCACCTGAGGTCAGGTTACCTGCGATCACAGGTGAAGGACTGTGGGAACCTCCAGCTGTGACCGCAAAGGACCTGAGTGATGTCAGCACTCATTACACAGCTCATTCATCCTCTGGAGCTCACAGTGAGTAGTCGTTGTCTATGGCCTCTCTCTGTGATATTTAGATGTAGAAGAGCTGGATGCGGTGTGGGACCTCGTGTGGATTACACCGGACCTGCAGGGTGTTTGGGGTTAATAAAGTGGTGAAGGAGGGTGTGTGTTTGTATTTTATTCCAAATAAAGGAATTTTCTCTGTTTTGTTTTTATTTACTTTCATGTACAGGTTAATAATGGGGGGTGTCTCATAGACGCCTGTGTCATCATTAACCTAGGGCAGTGATGGCGAACCTGTGGCACTCCAGCTGTTGCAAAACTACAATTCCCATCATGCCTGGCCATTCAAAGCAAAAGCTTTGGCTGTGAAGACATGATGGGAATTGTAGTTTTGCAACAGCTGGAGTGCCACAGGTTAGCCATCACTGACCTAGGGCTTAGTAGCAGCTGAGCGCTGTTATTAACCCCTCATTACCCCGATTGCCACCGCTCCAGGGCAATCGAGAAGAGCCGGTATTGCACCGTGATTGTCACATCTAGTAGATGCGGCAGTACTGGGCGGCTGCGGGCTGAGAATACCAGCCCCCACCCGGTTTTATCATGACTAGATATCAAAATTAGGGGGGACTACACGTGTTTTTTTTTAAATTATTTATTTAAATAATAAAAGCCGCATGCGGTTTCTTTTAGGCCGGAGTCACACTTGCGAGGGACTCCTGCGAGTTTGACATCACCGGCACAGCCGCACACTTCTGACAGGAGCGTACGTGTGTTTCTAGATACATGCATGCTCATGTTCAGAGAGCGCAGTGTTGTGAACACATTTGGACTGGGATCCAGTTTGGGGCTCTCTCTTGTGGCCAGTGCTGGTAGTAGAGTTAGTCTGCTTAACAGAAGCCAGACCGCTGATGATGATTGGAAATCAGGCTGCTCAGACTAGGTATATAACTGAGTAGTGTTCTCTTGGTCTGGGTCGGTGATCAATGTTGTCTCCTGTTGTGATGTGGACATTCTGGAGCCTGCCCTATCTTTTGTTTCCACCTGAACTCCTTGCAGATAAGTTTTGTCTTTTTACCATTTGCTGGTCTGTTTCCACTTTCTTGTCATTTTTATTTCTGTGGTATCAAGGCTTGTTTCCTGGTTTCTGTTTGTGTGGAGTTCTGGGTGGAGTTGGATTATTCCCTGGTGGGAATGTCTGTGTACCCAGCTCGATATTCTGCAATGTATTTTTGTTTTGTCATGCTTGATATTAATTTCAGTCCTTCCTCTATATTAGTGTTTTGCTTGGATCCCAGTAACACCAGAGTACTGATCTAGTGGGGGAGAGATCGTGTGGTCTCAGTTTTTTCATATCAGGTGTGTTGGTTTTTTGTTAGGGTTTTGCAGACAGTGCTCTTTTCTGTCCTTTCTTATATAGATAGTTTGATTATCTTGTCTCACCAGCTTTACATGTTTGGGAGCTACTTATAATCTTTGGGGAACTACTCCGAGGCAGATTAGCTTTCCTTGTTTTTCTCTCTTTAGGAACAAATAGCTCTCTGGCTGTGTCGAGGCGACCAGGTCATCATAGGCACATCCCACGGCTACTTCTAGTTGTGTTGTCAGCTAGATGTCTGTAGTCAACTGAGTTTCCAACCACTCTGGTGATTCTCTGGGTTTCCTAGTTTCTACCCCTTTGATCCTCCTCGATCACTGAATCATAACAGCGCAGGCTGTGCCGGCTGATGTCATGTCAGACTTGTACGAGTCTGACATCGCATCACCGAC
This sequence comes from Anomaloglossus baeobatrachus, assembly GCF_048569485.1. Lineage (NCBI taxonomy): Eukaryota > Metazoa > Chordata > Amphibia > Anura > Aromobatidae > Anomaloglossus > Anomaloglossus baeobatrachus. The sequence goes on from NC_134357.1 coordinate 381,661,491, forward strand.
ACGGCCACACACATGCACGTTCTCCATATTGACTCTCAGACACTTGCACTGCTTTCCCAGCCCACCAGCCGTCTTGCCGCCTGTGACTGGTTTCAGTCAGCTGACACGTTGCCACTCAGTGTGTGGACGAGTCTAACTGCAACCAATTACACAAGCCGGTGGGTGGGCAAAACAATGAATATTGAATTGTCGGCTATGGAAGGGAAAAGCGTGACCCAGAAGGAGTTTGCTGCCATGACACAGCCTCAGTTAAGTATACCGCCCATGCTCCTACCTCCTATCCCTTCCACCACCGTTTTTAATCTCTGGATTCTGGTCCCCATAGACTTATATGGGCACCGGAATCCAGAGCAGATCCAGATTTCTTTATCCGCTGGTCCTGGATTTTGGTGGATTCGATCAACTCTAGTTAGGATTAAGATTCACTCTTAATTCATAATGTGCATGCTGCCCCCCCAGTAACATGTATGCCTGTGTATGCCCCCTCAATAACGTGTATGCCCCATCCCAACAATAATACAATTGAGGAATATGGAGGATGCATTATAATAAATGCAGGACTATAGGGTGCATTATAATACATGAAGCTGTAGAGGGGGATGCATTATACAATATGGAGGACTATGGAATGCACTATAATACATGGAGGACTGTGGGGTGCATTATAATACATGGAGGACTATGAAGGGTGCATTATAATACATGGATGACTATGGGGTGCACTATAATATATGGAGGGGTATGGGGGATACATTATAATACTTGGAGGTCTATGGAGTGTACTATAATATATGGAGGGGTATGGGGAATGCATTATACAATATGGAGGACTATGGGGTGCATTATAATACATGGAGGGCAATGGGGGAGCATTATTATACATGGAGAGCAATAGTGGTGCCTTATTATACATGGAGGTCTATGGGGCGAATTATAATTCACATTTCAAATGTTCTAAACGCAGTCTGATGTTTCCAGCCTTAATAAACATTATTTTTATAACTCCACGTGGTCATGAAGTTGTTTATAAAAGAATCAGGGGTCTGGGGATAACACCCCCCAATGGAGGTGCAGTATAATATATGGAGGACTGTAGGGGGTGCATTATGATACATAGAGGATTATGAGCGTGCATTATATTACATGGAGGACTATGGGGGGTACATTATACAATATGAAGGACTATGGTGGTGCATTATATATGGAGGACTATGGGGGGCATTATACGATATGGAGGACTATGGGGGCATTATACAATATGGAGAACTATGGGGGCATTATACTATATGGAGGACTATGTGGGCATTATACGATATGGAGAACTATGGTGGGTCCATTTTACTATATCGAGGACTATTGGGGTGTATTTCTATATGGAGGATTATGGAGTTCATTATACTGTATGGAGGGCTATGTCAGGGCCATTATAATATTTGAAGGGCTTTGTGGAGAGTATCATAACATTTGAGGGGCTATGAGAGAGTCTTTATACTTTATGGAGGGCTATTTGAGGGCCATTATACTGTATGCAAGCAATTATACAGTGTAAAGGTTTGTGTGGGGGCCATCATCCTGTGCAGAGGGCTATGTGGGGGACATTATACTGTTTGGAGGGCTAGAGTGGACCATTATACAGTGTGGAGTGGTGTGGAGGCCATTATACTATTTGTAGGTACATTATACGATATGTAGGTCCTTTCTTTTCATACTGCATGGAGGGCTGTGTGGGGATCACAGTTTGGAATCATACTATGTTGAAGTCACCATACTTTGATGCAGTAGTTAATGGTGGGTACAGTAGGGTCATTATAGTGTGCTTGTGGAGGGTACTGTGCAGGAATTTACTGTGGGGTATTGTGCTGTGTTTCTGGGGCACTTTTGTTGGCATCATACATTATGGGTGCAATGAAAGGGAAATCTAGGGGCTCAAAAGGAGGAAAATAAGTTTGTAAGGCCTTCAAAGTTGTGCGATACACTCTCGATGACTCAGCTGAATATATATATATTTTTTGGGGGCGGGGGGCAATTAGAAATTCTACTATGGAGACCCATGATTTCTATGTACGCCCCTGAGTCGAGGGCCTGGAGTAACTTATACTGGGATGGACCGAGTGTAGGGGCGTTAAGAGTTTGGCCCACCCTTGCATTTGTACTGTCCTATGTACTGTTTGTAATTGTCTGGTTTTATGTGATTTAGCCACCAGGTGGCAGGGTTGTAGCACGGTACTCCTGGCACCTGGGTGAACAGAGAGGGAGTAGTAGTAGGAGGAGGTTAGGAATCTATATAAAGGAGTGACAAGAAATATACTGCAGGAGAGTCCCCAGGAAGATGTATATGTAACAGACCCACAATGAAGAATCTGGCCCTATGGGCCACCCCCACGACCGGAATACGTTGGATCCACCTCGGATCTCCGGCAGCCGTCAACCCGTCTCCTGCAGACTCTGGCTACCGTCTGCCACCTAGCCAAGGTGTCAGGGCTCCAACCCTGGCACCTGTCAGTATTCACCTCCACTCCAAACTTAAACTTGAACTTTATCTGACTGTTTTCCCACCCTGAGTTCTCTCCCCTAGGTGGGCGTTCCCTATCCGCCTGGTCCCGCCCACTGGTATGTTTGTCCTACCCTAAGGGGGGGTGACTGGGGTTTCAGGTCGGCTGATTTAACCCTTTGTGGGATAGGTGTTGTGCGGGGGCCTATGTGTACATCTACCTGGTTTTCCAGGGCGTTACAGCTGCGGCCTTAGTATTCTACAGACTTGCTTTTGTCACCACACTACTCTCTAATAAACTAAGATGGAGTCTCCCCTCTACTCCTAGAGACTAGCTCCGCCCCCAGTGTGCTAATCCCACAATTAACTGCTGCTTATCCTAAACCAGCCACCAGATGGTGACATTTCATGCCAGAGCCTACATAGCAATCCCCTTTACATCTACACTTCTACTATATATATTCTATACAGTGAAAGGAGCAGGAATCCAACCTCCTCGCTACAAGTGGCCAGCTGAAGTCACCGCCGCTCGCAGCACTGAGAGTGGTGGCTGTAAGCACGCACTGGCATTTTGATAGTCGGCTGTGCAATGCATCAGTGCAGAGCAAACTGTCAATCAAATTGCTAGGGCTTGCTTGCGGCTGTTGCTCTCAGTGCTGGTGCTCCAGGCACGCCTGTATATCTAAAAGCCGGTGGCTCCCGTGAGGGATAAAGTTAATTGTTGCGGGCGGGGGCCAGACCGCAGCTAAGGGGCTCCTACCAGAGGGGTTCAACAAGAACGACGGGCCTCTACCACCTTCCACCTGGAATACCGGATGGCCTCTCCCAGGGAACGTGGGGAGGTTCAACAAAGGTGGTAGGCAGTCACGTAAACTTGAAACCTTTAAACTATCAACTTGGGGGTAGCCGTCCATGTTCTGCTACCGCTGCTGCCGTCATTGCGGCCGGGGGCGGACTGCCGGAGCCGACGTCATCTCTGTTGCGGCCGGGCGGACTGCCAGAGTCGACGTCATCTCTGTTGCGGCCGGGCGGACTGCCGGAGCCGACGTCATCTCTGTTGCGGCCGGGCGGACTGCCGGAGCCCATGCCATCTCTGTTGCGGTTGGGCGGACTGCCGGAGCCGACGCCAGCTCTGTTGCGGCCGGGCGGACTGCCAGAGCCGACATCATCTCTGTTGCGGCCAGGCGGACTGCCGGGGCCGGCGTCATCTCTGTTGCGGCCGGGCGGACTGCTGGGGCCGGATGGGATGTTGTCGGGGTTGCAGCCTGCTGTGACATCTTGCCGCTCTTGTGTCCAGGAACGGGATTTTGTAGAGTCCTGGCGTCCCTGCACTTTGCAGTTCTGGTTACATGCCGCAGCCTCTCTGCCCGCCCCCCCGTTGGTCTTTTGTGAGCACTCCTTTCGCTTCGCTCTTTAGTTTCGATTTCGGCCTCAGGGTCCTCCTTCCGGCCGTGTTCCCAGGGGGCAGGGCTTCAACTTCACGCCGTTTTCGGGAAAGAACACGATGGTGCCGTTGTTTTGGCACCAAAAATGGCGGGCAAGATGGCGGCGGATCAACATTTTCAAACAGTTCACAGATTACAAGGCGCACGTCATCCAGGTCACGGATGGGGTAAGAATTCTGTTCGTGATGCCAGATTGTTGCGGGCGGGGGCCAGACCGCAGCTAAAGGGCTGCTCGGGGACGCTCGGATCCGGGGCTTTTCTGTGGCTCGAGTGGGAACTGGACCCGGGCTCGAGCAGCGGTCCGCCGCCCACAAGTGAAAAAGGGGATATTTACAAGGGAGATTGTCTGTGACGCCACCCGTGGGTTGCGGTGATGCATGGTGACACCGCCGCTGCCTAGATATGGGGGTGCCCGGTGCTGATAAAGCAGGGCAGCAGGGTGGGATCCCCTCCACGGGTAGGGGAGTTGTAGTCCCGGGGCCCAGTTGAGAGTTGTGGTGGTGGCAGGGATTGCAGGGAATAGTACACTCACAGCTCGGTTGTCCTGGTGCTGGATGAGGTTGTATTGATATGGAAGGTCAGTAAACACAGAGTCTTTTGTAAACCAAATTGCTGGTAACTGGTGCCCTCGGCTGCTGTGAGGACGGGCCCCTCACCCAGGGGTGTAATGCATGTTCTCTTATCCTGCCTGAGGTCTGTGTCTGCTCCGTGCACAGGTCCGGACCGGGTCCCGACAGTCGGCACCAAGGGGGCCACTACCCTGTCCCAGTCCACTTCGGGTCCCACAAGCGGCTGGCCTATTCTTGAGGCCCTTACTGCCCCTCTTCCCAAGCTCCACACACAGGAGCTCCTTCCAGACTCTACGCTTCCTGCAGACTGACTGCCCACTGCAAACTGGAAACTCCCTATATAGTTTCCTCCCAGATACTTCAGACCTCTTAGCTCCACCCACTGGTGTTGTGTGTCACTGTGTTAGAAACTCCCCAAGGGAGAGTGAGATCTGCACCAGAAAGATGGATGCAAACCTCTGTGACACCCTGGTTTTGCCAGGGCGGCACATTAAAGGGAACCTGTCATCAGAAATTTCGCCCAAAAGCTAAAAGCTTCCCCCTCTGCAGCTCCTGGGCTGCATTCTAGGAAGGTCCCTGTTATTATTGTGCCCCATGTGAGACCAAAATAAAGCCTTTATAAAGTTCTACCTTTTTGTATGCAGCTTCTGTAAATCCGTCACGGGGGCGGGCTCTCTGCCGTCCGTTATTCTGCCTCCTGGTCCTGTATGCCGCCCCCATCGCTCCTTTCCATATCTGATGCACCGCCCACTGCTCCAGCCATCCCCGCGCATGCCCAGTGCCAGTCTCACGGGACTGAGCAGTGTGACCGCTGGTGACGTGTGCGCAGGCAAGTGATTATGGACGGGACTGTGACTGTTATCAGCAAGTACCCGGCCATAATCTCTTGAGCGCGCAAACCTCTCCAGCATTCACACTGAGCTCAGTGTAGATGCTAGACTGTATGGGCTGCTTCCAGGAATGACGTCCCTTTGTCATGTGATAGGGGCGTGTTCGAAATACTATCACGTGACAAAGGGACGTCATTCCTGGAAGCAGCCCATACAGTCTAGCATCTACACTGAGCACAGTGTGAATGCTGGAGAGGTTTGCGCGCTCACGAGATTATGGGCGGGTACTTGCTGATAACAGTCACAGTCCCGTCCATAATCACTTGCCTGCGCACACATCACCAGCGGTCACACTGCTCAGTCCCGTGAGACTGGCACTGGGCATGCACGGGGATGGCTGGAGCAGTGGGCGGTGCATCAGATATGGAAAGGAGCGATGGGGGCGGCATACAGGACCAGGGGGCAGAATAACGGACGGCAGAGAGCCCGCCCCCGTGACGGATTTACAGAAGCTGCATACAAAAAGGTAGAACTTTATAAAGGCTTTATTTTGGTCTCACATGGGGCACAATAATAACAGGGACCTTCCTAGAATGCAGCCCAGGAGCTGCAGAGGGGGAATCTTTTAGCTTTTGGGCGAAATTTCTGATGACAGGTTCCCTTTAATTATTTCCCAGGAGCTACACTTATAGTACGGCAGTCGAGCACTTTTCTAACACTATTAACCTACAGATTAGCCCTATATCTGTAGGTTAATAGTGTTACGCGACCTCACAGATTTCCATTAAAGGTATAAGCTGCTTTAATGGAACCTGTCACCAGGTTTTTCCCTTATGAGCTGCTGCCAGCACTAGTAAACTCTTATATACAACATTCCAGAAAACTGTATCTAAGAGCCCAGGCCGCTCTGTATAATGTAGAAAACAGCTTTTATTATACTCACCTGTGGGGTGGTTTGGTTTGATGGGCGTCGCTGGTCTCGGTCCGGCGCCTCCTCGCTTCCTTCCATCGCCAAACTCCTTCCCTGCTTAGTGTGGATGATGCGTCCTACGTCATCCACATAGTGCCTGCAATTGTACTCCTGCACACGCACACTTCTCTCTTCCCTGCTGAGGGCAGAGCAAAGTACTGTAATGCGCAGGCGCGCGGAAAGCTCAAAGAACGCATGCTTACTACAATACTTTAGATCTTGAATGTGTCATCCACATGGAGCAGGGAAGTAGGTCAGCGAATGAAGGAAGATATGAGGTGTCAGACTGAGACCAGCAGCGCCCATCGGACCCACCTGTCCCGCAGATGAGTACAATAAAAGCTGTTTTTTACATTCTATAGAGCGGCCTGGGCTCTTATATACAGCCTTCTAGAATGCTGTATATAAGGGCTTACTGGTGGTGGCCATAGCTTATAGGGGAAAAACCTGGTGACAGCTTCCCTTTAAATCCTTGTTCTATATAACCTTTTTCATTTGTGCTCTTTATAGGATTACAGCTGTTTTGTTCCATGTAAACTATGGTAGCAAGTTGTCTTTTGAATGTTGATCAAAATCTGTATTGGAGACTTGTTCATTTTTTATTTTTTTTTAAACGCTCATATGTTGCTATGAATCAATGTAAAAATGAATGTGTAGAGTGCAGACCTTCTCTCTTCCTTCTCTTTGCGGGACTGAGTGTGCTATGAACCAAAGTGGACAGTAGGTGTCAGCAGAGTATAACATGGGCCTGGCCTGTATTTGACATCTCACAGTTGTGCACTAAGATGGGTGAAAAGTTTGTGCTCATTATTCGGCTGGTATGGAGCACGGCACATGAGTTGGTGGACCAGAGACAAACATCCCCATCTCCTGCTCAGCATCTCCAGCATTCTGTCGGTCACAGTTGAGGTGCATCTACGATAAAAATTACAGACCTCGCCATTCTTTGTAGGTGTGAAAATTTTCAAAATCGGCAGTGTATCAAATACTTATTTTCCTCACTGTATTTTGTATAGCGGAATGCTATGATTAAAGATAGCTGTTATTGCAGCAGTTAAACTCTAAAGGCTGCTTTACACGCTGCAACATCGCTAACGATATATCGTCGGGGTCACGTCGTTAGTGACGCACATCTGGCGCTGTTAGCGACATCGCAGCGTGTGACACCAAGGAGCGCGATCAACGAGCGCAAAAACGTGAAAAATTGTCACGTCGCACCTTTTTATAATATCATTGGTGGTGCATGCCGCTGGTTGTTCGTCGTTCCTGCGGCGTCACACATCGCTATGTGTGACACCGCAGGAACGACGAACATCTCCTTACCTTCGTCCACCGGCAATGAGGAAGGAAGGAGGTGGGCAGCATGTTCTGGCCGCTCATCTCTGCCCCTCCTCTGCTATTGGGCAGCCTCTTAGTGACGCCGCGGTGACGTCGCTATGATGCCGAACGCACCTCCCCCTTGAAGGAGGGATTGTTCGGCGGTCACAGCGACGTTGCTGAAAAGGTATGTGCGTGTGACGCTGCCGTAGCGATAATGTTCGCTACGGCAGCGATCACCAAATGTCGCACGAACGACGGGGGCGGGTGCTATCGCTAGCGATGTCGCAGCGTGTAAAGCACCCTTTAGATGCCATGGACGCTGTACACAACATCATCTAAGTGGTTAGAATAAGGAGGTTGCCCCCTGTATTACTCCCATTGGACTCCATTACTCTGATGCGTTGTTGTCATGGGCTGAGGCTCTATCACAATAATGGGTCCCCATTTGGAGGTGATCTTGGAACCAATTGGTCTCTATAGTCTGTATCAAATTGTGATTCACTGTGTAAAGTAACACAAAAGAGAGCGGCATTCTGTTATAACTAGGAGAAGCTGGAGGTCTGGGCAGAGAACTGGTAAATGAGGTTTAACAGTGATCTGCTAGAATGATCCACACAAACTATTTAATACGGTCACGTTTCTGTTTGACAGATAAGGTCATCCACATCTTTATGCAATTGGTTGCTCACTTACTAAATAATCACTATTTTAATTCATATGCAAATGAGATAGAAATGCTCTTAGCATGATGAGCACTCAAGCATCCGCTTCCCTGACGCCATTCTGTGCCTAACCCAACCTTCCTCTGCTTGAGGCCTAAAACACACTTCCGCAAAAAAACGTACGTGTCTCACGGTCCGTTTTTCGGGTCCGTGTTCCGTTTTTTAGGGGCGTTTCTCCGGTACGTATGGCATCCGTGTGATGGTGTATGCGAGCCGTTTTGCGTGTGGAATGTCCGTATTGACATAAAATACGTACGTGTGCAGTCCGTGTGCCGTCCGTTTTTTCAGATCCGTATTTTCACACAAATAATCTTGTTAGGCCATCATAATGTGCTCCTGGTGTGTTAAATTGGTCAATTAACTACCCAATTTGGTTAGTTTGCTTAAAAAACCTTAAAAAACATGGCTTCTGAGCTCATTCTCACATTATACACACTCCAAAATGTCTCTCTCCAATGAAGCAACCATGTATTTGCTCTGGTTGATATCTAGGAGATTTGGGGTTAGGCGACATATGATTGAAGAAGAGCCACCACTGGAGAGAAGGATGTGGATTCACCCCCTTGTGAAGCTCAGGAAAACACATGGGCATTTTAATATTCTCTATGGCGAAATACGGAAATTTCCACCAAAATTCCAAGTCTACTGCCATCTCACCATGAATTCATTTGACAACATCCTTGGCCTTGTGTACCATCGTTTGAAGCATCAGGACACCTGTATGCGCCTCAGCATCTCCCCTGAGGAACGACTGTTGGTGACTTTACGGTAGGTGTTGTCATGTATACTCATGCTTTATCTGTTATTTTGAAATACATGTTAAATCTCAAAGGCATCATTTTGTAGAAATTATGTAATTTTAAATTTAGGTATTTGTTGAAAACTTATATAGATCACATAACCTCATTGTAATCTTAAAATATGATCTGAGAGCTCACATCTACCATTCTAACTACCAAAATTAAAGAAACAAGAGTCATAAATCAAACAATCTTGTTTATTAAACAGAAAAGTAATTATTTTTCCAATATGGAAAGTAAATATCAACACATATGTTTTTCCAACAAAAGCAATAAAATAATAGTCATACACAGTATCTCGCCAGTCATTGGATGACACAAATATTTGTTTTGAAAAACTACTTTCATGAATAGTCAAAGTAATATCATGTTTTTTTTCTATTTCAGTTACCTTGCGACTGGGCAATCCATCAGCAGTCTACATTTCGAATTCTTTTTGGGAAGGTCTACAATTGGCAAGATTATCCTGCATACCTGCACTGTGCTATGGGAGACCCTTAGGCATCATGTCATGCAGCTGCCTTCAACACAGGAATGGATGCACATTTCTGAAGAATTTTTGGAGAAAACAGCTTTCCCTAATTGTATTGGTGCCATTGACGCAAAGCACATTAGCGTGAAGAAACCACCTAACTCTGCATCAAGATATTTTAATTATAAGTTTTTTTCTGTAGTTATTTTGGCCATGGTAGATACAAACTACTGCTTTTTATTTGCTGATATTGGGGCCTATGGCAATGCCTCAGATGCACGCATTTTCAGAAGCTCACATTTAGCAAGACGATTAATGTCTGATAGTTTAAGTTTGCCTGCACCAAGACCATTGCCTGGTAATAATGGCCCTATTGTTCCTTTTGTCATGGTTGCAGATCAGGGGTTTGCATTGTCTAGGCATTTGATGCGTCCATATCCCAGAAGGGGGCTGGACAGATCAAAAGCCCTATTTAATAGCAAATTGGCCAGAGCACGTTGCTATGTTGAACGTGCCTTTGGCATTTTGGCCTCAAGATGGCGCATTTATCAAACCACCATCCAACTCCAACCAACCACCGTCAAGGCTGTCATTAAAGCTACAGTAGTGTTACATAATTACTGTAGATTACATGAAAGCAATGATGAAGACATTGAGGAGTTGCCAGCTTTAAATGCACCATTTGTAGAGAATGGTAGTGTTAGAACCAATGTGTCCACTTCTGGTCTACAAGTGAGGAATCAGTTTAAAGATTATTTTAGTTTAAATCGCCATAGTCATGTGTAAATTTGACATTGTGATAGTTTTTTATCACTTGGTTACATAATCACAAACACATATGTAATACAAAACAGAAAATGACCATACATAGGTATAATTTGTGGGTTTTTTTGTTCGTTGGTTGTGTTTGTGGTGCCAATAAGCTATTGTGATTTAACTTTATTGCTATAAAATCAGGAATTTTTGTTTTGCAAGTAACTGTACTACTGAATGTACATGACTAATAAAAATATTGCAAATTGGATTTGAAAAAATTAGTCCAGATTTTTTATTGAACCTATGTGTGTCTGTTATCTTTTGCAAAACACCCTGTATTCTATTATTTTTTTTACAGAATTTTGTCAGGGACATTAGCCCATACAAAACACCATACTTTATTATGCAATAATGTCATGCAAACATAATTTGTTTGACACTATTGGAATACAAGTATGGGACCAGACCATATGCAGATACTGCATAGTGGCTGGATTTTTAATAATAAAGGTGTCTGAATGTTAGTGTAGTAGTTTATGTGCATGCATTTTTCCCTAAACCCAGTTTTTTCTAATGGATGGTCCAAACAACATGTCCAGAGCAAGGCAACATTCTAAGAGGCAGGTGATGTTTTTGAAGTGATAGAGTAATTTCTATTGAATCTTTGGAAAGGAAAACACAAATATGACCCCATGCATATAGAGCAAGTAATGTGTTACATTTTGAAATGTTTTCCGACCAGCAATACCCTAGAAAACATACCAAAATGTAAAATAATACATACAATATCACATTATGATTCAACTAAATCCTCTAGGCTACTGATGCTTTCCTGTGTAGTCTCCATTGCATTGACACCTACAGAATATGTTTGCTGCACAACACTAGATGTTGTAGTGAGTGACTGATCAGTGTTTCCACTAGTAACAGTTGTTGTACTTGGAACAAATAATGATGCAGTTGTTTGAGCAGATGGAAGACCAAGTGTAGGTGGTACATATTGATGTGTTGGAAGAGGCTGAGTATGTGTGTATGTGAAGTTAGTTGGGTAAGTCTGTTGAAAGTACTGTTGTTGTGGATTATTAGGAACATGGTAGGATGTTGGTTGTTGAAACATTTGAGGTAGTCTATGAACATTACTAACAATTCTAGGATAGTTCAAAGTGGTTTGCATTGGTGTCTGTTGGGGTACTTGTGGGACAAATGATGGCTGTTGAGATGGCCTTTGTGTCATTAATGTACCTGTTTGGTGTGGGACAATTGTTGGCCTAATTTGTACATCACTTCCCATAGAAGAAGATGGACACTGTATATGTGTTTGTTGTACTACAGGATTTAGTTGAAAATTAGAGTAATGTTCATCAGTTTGGGTTTCCACAGTTTGTTGAGTTGTGTTTGTGTGTGGGCCACGTGGATTAGCTCTCCATTGCTCTATCACTTCAAAACAATATATGGGTTCTGGCTCACGTTGGGTAGCAGATATTAGTGTTATTAAAGACGCCCTCAATCTGTCCTGCCTTATCAGCATGAACCAATGCAAGAGAGGGAGAAAGGGAGCGGCAAAATCTCTCTCCATCACTCTCTGGTATTAGTGAATTCATCATGTGTATTATTCTGGTATCAATGATATCTGGCAGGGAACGTAAATCTTCATAACGCCTATGTCTGCGACCATGGATAGATTGGGCTACTGTGCGCATGGTATTAGTTGTTATTCTTGGCTGTGTGCCTGCATGTTGCTGTGGACTACTCTCTGCAAGAACTGGTGAAGGGCCACTTTGTTGCCCTGTAGACTGGCCTGGAATTACATTAGTGGATTGACTTGTTCCCAAACCCAAATCAGAGGACATTTCTTCTGCGTCTGGCTGGCTGGTGTTGGGGATTGTTGGTGGTTGATATGAGGTAGGCTCCATCTCGGAAGCAGTGGTCGCTGTGAATACTGCTGACTGGGCTTCCTCACTATCTTCTAGATTATCCTCTGTACTTTGAAGAAAGAAAGAAAAAAAAACAATTAATGTGTGCATTTCAAAAAAAACCGCCATGTGATGTAATGGTTTAAACTTACTTTGCTACTTCCATAATGGGCATGAGGAAGGTGAGTCTTTCATAATGGACATATTTTTTCTTTTTGGCTGCGGCAGCTGTGGTGGCCACTGGGTTATATGCTTTTCTGAACTGGTCACGTGCTGAGCGCCATCGCCGTTTAACAAGATCCACTGTTTAAAAACAAAAAATTGTATAATAAGTTCACAAATTATAACAATTGAACAATAAAAAAATAAAACATTATTCTTGTATTGCAGCGATTTAAAAAAATTGGAACACACATCCCTGTGTATGAAAACAACAACCCATAACACTCATATAGTGACATAATAACACAATAAGCATGGGAAAGAAAACAAGATCTCCAGTAAAAAGATTAAACCACTGTATAATCATTTATCTCCTTTTTTAAAAATAAAAAAAATTAAACCTTCAGTAAGCCATGAGAAACAAAATGTCTATAAACCCATGAAGTGCCATATGTTCCACATAGATTTTCCATTATACACTACACATTACTGTTACCATTCCAGACATGGTGACACCAAGGGACATGCATAATAAACCAAACATAAAAATACAACTCAAAATGTATAGACATTTCACAGCACATTTACAATAGAAAAAGCACAAAATTGAACACAAAAATATATTTCAAACATGTTTAATTGTTGCTTGACCACCCTGAAATGCCTTTTGTACATGCATAACATGCTTTGCAGGCCACATATACACATGCTGACATTACTAGAAAACTGCAATGAATAGTTCAAAAGTCCAAAAAACTACACTATCCTGTTTGTGAGTCTCCAGTGTAGCTCAAAATGAGTCAGGCCCATTAATACATGCCAAACAAACTATACAAATATAGATATAATCTGCCTACAGAATGAGCACATGTAGTTAAAGACAGAAGAAATGCAAATATCTGTACTCGCCATATCTATTTTTCTTTCCAGGGGTAGGTACATTGAGACCATCCATTCCTAGGGTAGACTACCTCTGCCACAGACATCCATGCTCGTTCCACCATTAACCTGTCATGGTAGCCATCAACACGTGTGTCCCACAGCTCTGGATGCCTCTCTACTTCTCCAATCAGCCTCTCTGTATCGATTCTGGGCGCCATGCTCAGTACCTGTGTTGTTCTCTGTGCTCAAAGTTCCCCTGCAGTGAGAGGACAGGTGCCCAGCTGCTGTCTGGCGTGCAAATGAGACAGGAAATGTATGTTTGGCACCAGAATTAATGGCCATCAATTGACCTGATAGATTGGTAACAAGTGTTTCAGATTTTGTGATGAAAAACGGACACGGACGATACGTGCTGAACACGGACATACTCCGTGTGCGGTCCGTGCAGGCACGGACCCATAGATTAAAGCGGGTCCGTGCCTGCGTGCTGCCGGCCAAAAACAGACATGTCGTCCGTGTAGAAAAGCGCACAGACGTACTTACCACACGGACACACGTTCCATGTGATTTTATGTGTGTGTGCCATCTACAATTGAATAACATGGGTCTCCGTGTCTCCGGTACGTGCAAATATGTACCGCACACGTACAAATGAAACGGATGTGTGTTGCGGGTCTGACTGACAGCTCACCAGCATGGACTACACAGTGTGTGTCGCCCAGGGAAAGGGGTACTCGGTATCGGGCGGTTTGCACTTTAGGAATGTCACTTTGGTGGTGGCCGTTGCCCGGTCTCGTGCCCTGGGTGCTTTTTTAAAGGGGAGTATTTACAGGGGAGAATAAAGTCATTTGTGTGACACCACCTGCGGGTTGCGGTTAATATTGTGGAACCGCCGCTGCTGAAGTAGTTACTCCCAGAGCTGGTGGTAATGGCAGCTGAAGTGGTATGCCCTCCACAGGTAAGGCTGAGCCTGGGATATGTATGATGGAGTAGAAAGGGAGACCACACCGGGGTTGTAATTAATAGTCTCTACTCACTCTGGACCCTTGGACGGCTGGTGAGGTCTCTGGATAGCCAGTGCCAGTTGATGACTCGGTTGCTCTGTCCCCGGAACTCTCAGTGTGGTTGGGTCCCCGTAGCATGGAGCGTTTGGGGCCCGACTGTCCCTTTGCGGTAGCAGTCTCCTTCACCGTACGGCGGGCAGTGAGGACCCTGTAGGAAGGTATGTGTCCGAACCCTGATCCTTTCTTTACTGTTGATGCCCCTGGATTTGTGGGTCATTGAGGTCCGTGCAGGTCCCCTCACTGTGTAGGTATTTGCCAGGCCGTCTGAAACTTTCGCCTGACCTAGGGCCCTGTGCCCCGTGCATGCTCTGGTCCCAGTGGTACTCGGGTGTACCTGCCCTGGTGACCACTCTCCTGTGCCCCCGGGTTACCATTACATGACCTAGCTCTCAGGCACGTCCGTGCACTTCACTGTGCACCACCGTTCTCTCTAGACTGACTGCCATCCCATCCCACCGGGCTGTCTAGTTCCCTGGTCAGGCTCCGCCCTCTAGGTGGCCCTTCCCCTTGTGTGACTAGGCAGTGTGACCTGGTGTGGAGTGGTAACTAGTATTTTGGTGTGTGTGGGTGTTTCTGGCACTGGTGTTCCAGGTCCCAGGGGGTAGGTCCTGCATCCCCGTGAGAATGTAGTTCCCTGTAGTGCCCTGGGTGGTTCAGGGGTGCTACAAATGCACACAAAAGAAATTATTGAACTTGAGCTGGTGTAAGAGTGGGCAACCAAATTAAATAATGGCATTGGCGAACTACAAAGTCCAAAAAGATTGTCAATATTAGGCTTATTTAGTTTTAAAGAATGCTCACCAAAATTTTTATCTACAGTATTACTCCCTTTGCAATAGTCATGATGTACAGTACATATAGATGGCATGTGTTCATATAGGTACTTGTCGCGGGCGGGGAGGAGGGTGTCAGCACACTACGCTCACCCCTTCTGCTCGGGTCCGGCGGCTGCTGCTCAGTGGTGGCTCGAGCTGTGGGCCGGATCCCGGGGGTTCTCGAGCGGCACTCCTCGCCCGTGAGTGAAAGGGGGGTTGTTGGGTGTGGGGATTGTTTATTGTCCGTGACGCCACCCACGGTTGTGGTGATTTCACCACCGCTGCTCAATATGGGGATCCCGGGGATGGTGATGCGGAGCAGCCAGGTGTTGCGTTGCCCCTCCGTGGGTAGGGGTTGGTGATCCCGGGGCCTGGTGATGAGATGGGAGATGCAGGGCCTGGTGGGCGCAGGGACGCGGGGGCAGCGCTGTGCCTTGCGGCACTGTGGTACTCACTCAGCCTGAGACGTTGACACAGTTTTACGGTAAACCACACGGCTGGAAAGACGGTTCCCACGGACGGCTGCACTTGCTCTCCCAGTAGGTGACGGTGATGTCCCTCTGACCTGCACCTGATGTTTCTAAGTTGGTAGCGATGGGTCCCCACCGGTAACCCGCTCCCCGGCTTCAAGCTGGACCGGAGGAGCTCTACTTTGCCCGCAGACGCTGGCCCTGAGGAACTGGTGCCTTGGCGGTGACGGTGTTCCTCCTTAATGGTTGGACTGTTGCCTTCAATCGGGACTTGGTTGTTGGGGGATCGACGTCCCCTTCACTGACGGATTCGGCAAATTATGGCGACTCCTAGCCTTGCCGGGGTCCGAGAGGCCCCTGCCCTGGTGCTGACTGTCCTTTGCACGCTGCTCCAGACCGCCGGGTCACTACCCGTCCGCGATCCTTCCAGGAACTCCCGAACAGTCACCCCTCTGGACAGTCACCGTCGTTGCTGACCTTGCTGACCCGGTCCTGCACACAGCTGGACCAACTTCAGGCTTTCCACTCTCTTTCTTTCCTGTCACCACTCTTGCTTTCCTCCTTTACCACTTTACTTCCTTCACTTCACTACCTGTTTACTCCTCCACTTTGCTCCTCACTCAAGCTCCCCCTGAGCTAATCTTCACTCAAGCCCTGCCTGGGCTAAACTGCCTGGTTCTTCCCGCCTCCAGAGCTGCGAACTCCTCGGTGGGCGGAGCCAACCGCCTGGCCCACCCCCTGGTGTGAACATCAGCCTCTGGAGGAAGGCAACAAGGATTTCTGGTTAGCTTTGGTGTTCCTGACTGGGATGTAGGGTGTGGTGGTGTGTGACCTGTGACCCCTGGCTTGCCCAGGGCGTCACATACTCATTGGTTGCTTTCTTCTCCTGTGATCCAAGTCATTGTTATTGGTGTGAGTACAATGTTTGGAGCCAGGATGCGTGTCCCCACAGTAATCTTTAGTGGAATGGATGCACTAACTGGGAGTGAAGGAACGCCGACCATATAGACCTAATAGGCCTCATTTATAAAGACAAACATAAAAATGGTACCAGTCAAAGATCAGCTTTTATCTCTTAAAGCGCTTTATTTCTTTAAATTTTATCCCTGGAATGGTGCTTTAAATCTAAGGCGTACTTTGCACACTACGACATCGCAGGTGCGATGTCGGTGGGGTCAAATCGAAAGTGACGCACATCCGGCGTCGCTGTCGACATCATAGTGTGTAAATCGTTTTTGATACGATTAACGAGCGCAAAAGTGTCGAAAACGTATCATCGGTGTAGCGTCGGTCATTTCCATAATTTCGGAAGGACCGATGTTACGATGCTGTTCCTCGTTCCTGTGGCAGCACACATCGCTGTATGTGAAGCCGCAGGAGTGAGGAATATCACCTTACCTGCGTCCCGGCTGCAATGAGGAAGGAAGGAGGTGGGCGGGATGTTTACGTCCCGCTCATCTCCGCACCTCTGCTTCTATTGGCTGCCTGCCGTGTGACGTTGCTGTGACGCCGCACGACCCTCCCCCTTAGGAAGGAGGCGGCTCGCCAGCCAG
This sequence comes from Anomaloglossus baeobatrachus, assembly GCF_048569485.1. Taxonomy (NCBI): domain Eukaryota; kingdom Metazoa; phylum Chordata; class Amphibia; order Anura; family Aromobatidae; genus Anomaloglossus; species Anomaloglossus baeobatrachus. Next base: position 381,678,725 of record NC_134357.1, read on the forward strand.
AGCGACGTCGCAGGGCAGGTAAGTGCATGTGAGGCTGCCGTAGCGATAATATTCGCTACGGCAGCTATCACAAGATATCGCAGCTTCGACGGGGGCGGGGACTATCGCGCTCAGCATCGCAGCAATCGGCTTGCAATGTCGTAGTGTGCAAAGTACTCATAAGTCCCCTGCCCCCTGTCTTATACTCAGCCTTCGGTGTCTTCATCTGTTATCAGCGCTGCTCTCATCGGCCATCTTCTGTTTGTGACCTGCCGGCTGCTCCAGTGTTTCATAGAGCGCACCAGGAGTCGCAACTTAATACAAGTCTATGAGACCTCATTCTGGCATTGTTCTGGCACTCATAGATTTGCATTGGGAGCTTGTGGCGTAACTTCTGACTTCCAGCCAATCAGAAGTTACAGTCACAAGATGGCGCCATGGGACGCATAAAAAAGGCAAATATAAGATGGGGGGCAGGAGCCTTAGGTTAAAAGAACCACTGCAGCGGTAAAAAAAAAAATGCTGGAATTATGATTTATACCTTTTAAATTGTCCTGTGGCTGGTATAAGCAATATATTGAGTTTTTGTCCAGGTAATATTCTGGTACAGGTTAGCAGTGATGTGATTGGTTATTATGGCCAAATGCTCCAGTATATGCCAGTTCTTATCTCGTATATAAGATCTAGTACACAAAGTTGCCAATATTTCAGGGAACATGCAAAGAGGTTGTCCACTACTTCAAACATTGATGACCTATGCTAAGGAGAGGTCATAAATGTTTATCTGTTGGGATCGAAAACATCAAATCCCTGCCAAGCCCTTGCTTCTGGTGCCGGTGGCGGCAAAATAGGCCGTTCCGGAGCTGCTCGGTCTTCTGATAGTGGCCACAGCCGGATACTGCACAACCGTCTCCAATTCAAATTAATAGGAAGTGGATGTGCAGTACTCGGCAACGGCCACTATCAGAAGAAGGAGCAGCTCCTGAACGGAGCATTTCCAGCTATATGCTACCACCGCAGGTGCCGAGAACAGCTGATCTGTGGGGGTGCAAGGCGTCGGACCCCGTCATTCAGACATTGATGACCTATCCTAAGGATATGCCATCAATATAAAAGTAGTGGATAAACGCTTAAGCCCTGGGCTCAAATGTGACTTCCAGAAAATGCCACACCTGTCTAGCTAATGTCCTTGCCCCACTCCAGAAAACTTTTTAGTGAGGTTTACATAATCTCACCAACTTTCAGCCAATGAGCCCTGCGACATATGGGACAGTTGGGAACTATGAGTATGTGCAGGGGCACATCGGTGCAACTACAGTGGGTGCAGGGGTTGCAGATAATTTTGGGCTGTGATCCCAAGAGGGTCCAATAGGTCATTATGAAAGAATCGTATTAGGAGGTGTGCCTACAAGTTTCCACTTATGCCACAGAGTTTAGAGTATATGAACCCAAAGTAACCTGTAACAGAGCAAAGACCTCCAATTCAATTGTAGTACATTTACAGTACTAACCCATTGCGACCAGAATAGGAAAATCTGATTATAATAAAGGTGATGGTCATGTGGTCATGCACCGACCTCACCAGCGCCATGCTCGTACCCGCCCATAATCTCGCGCCTGCGCATTTAGCTCACCGGCGCAAGCTAGGGCAGCTATGTTTTCTGCTCTACCAGTGATATGGCAGAGCGAACTGCGCCTGCGCGAGCAGACTCAACTGCACAGGTGTGATTTGAAAATTCGACGAGGAGGATGATTGAGGGCATCATCCCGTCAATCAAGGAAGGAGGACAGTGATCAGCGGCAGGAGGGGGATAAAGGAGCAGAAAATGAGCCTGCCAATGTGGCCAACCAAGGTAATTAGCAAACCTAATGGTCAAGTTTTATAAAGTTATTTTTGGGGTCTGGAAGGGGAGTCAGGGCCAAGGTGCACCTTCATAGAATGCAGCCTAGGAGCTGCAGAAGGTGATTCTTTTAGTTTAATAGGGAAAAATCTGGTGACAGGCTCCCTTTAAGATTTTGAGGCTGTCACTTGGCAACTCGGAGCTTCAGCTCCCTCCATAAGTTTTTTTATGGGATTAAGGTCTGGAGACTGGCTAGGCCACTCCATGACCTTAATGTACTTCATTTTGAGCAGGGCCGGCGTCAGCACCCGACACACCCGGGCAAATGCTGGGGCCCCGGAGAGCCGCGGGGGCCCACTAGGCCTCGTCAGTTCTTTAGCTGGGGACAACTCGTCTTAGTCTGTTCTGCTGCCCCCGGGCCGAGTTCCGGGGACCGCAGTCCTCAGCAGGAATCTGCGGTGCTGTCCCTTTAAGGCGCGCAGACCTCCTGGTTTGAACTTCATCTGTGGGTGGAGCTACCGCGCAGCGTCCTGCTCAGTCCCACAGATGAAGGAGGCGCAGTGCCAGCCAGCGACCCCCAGCCCAGCGCTTCTCTTCACCATGACCTGAGCGGTATCGGCCCTCCCCGCCTCCCAATTTATGGGCCCCGGTGAGCTATATGAGCTTCTCCCCCCCGAGATGTATGCCCTCCCCCCCCGGTGTCATATGTGATGGCCCCCAAAGCTGTGTGTTTGGGCCCCGCAGAGCTGCGTGTGAGGGCCCCGCAGAGCTGCGTGTGTGGGCCTCCCAGAGCTGCATGTGTGGGTCCCCCATATATGCAGCAGAGCTATGTGTCTGTCTGTCTGTATGTATGCAGCAGAGCTATGTGTGTGTCTGTATGTATGCAGCAGAGCTATGTGTCTGTCTGTCTGTATGTATGCAGCAGAGCTATGTGTGTGTCTGTATGTATGCAGCAGAGCTATGTGTGTTTGTATGTATGCAGGAGAGCTATGTGTGTCTATATGTATGCAGCAGAGCAGTGTGTGTCTGTATGTATGTATGCAGCAGAGCTATGTGTTCAATTTATATCTCATTTGACCACAGCACGTTCTCCCAATCACTCTCAGAATCATCCCGGTGTTCATTGGCAAACTTCAGACGGGCCTGCACATGTGCCTTCTTGGGCAGTGGGACTTTGCGGGCACTGCAGGATTTTAATCCATTACAGCATAATGTGTTACCAATGGTTTTCTTGGTGACAGTGGTCCCAGCTGCCTTGAGATCATTAACAAGTTCCCCCCGCGTAGTTGTAGGCTGATCTCTCACCTTCCTCATGATCCTGGATACCCCATGAAGTGAGATTTTGCATGGTGCCCCTGATCGATATCGATTGTCACTCATTGTGTATTTCTTCTATGTTCTTACTATTTCACCAACAGTTCTCTCCTTCTGTGTGTGTGTGTGTGTGTGTGTGTGTGTGTGTATTGGGGCTGTAATTCAGGTCCAAAAGTGTGCCTGTATTACAACTGCGTGAAAAATGGCCTTGGGCCAAGTTTCATTTTTTGGTATATATGCATCAAAATGCAAAATGTAGACTCCTAAAGCTTTGAAATTCAAGTATTGTATTTAAAAGAAGTTTGCTGAAAGAACTATAGCAAAACTGTAGGAAGCTGTGCCTGGAATCCACCTGAAAAAGCACCCCACAAAATAAGCATAGTGCACAGTAATGTCAACATGGCCCTGTGCACACGTTCCATCTTATGTCACTTTTTTAACCGCTTTAGGGTTCGGAAACCCATAAGTGGTTAAAAAAAACGACCTGTTTATTCTTTAGACGGCTTCTTCTGAGACGCTGCCTGCTCACTATACTTTACAGTATATAGTGAAAGTCGCCAGCAGTGGAGCTGCTGCAAGAATGACAGCAAAGCTTCATGAGTTAAACTACTGCGGCATTTTCCTCAAGTGGCTTTGTCTGAGGAAACTTGGTGGCTGCATGTGTACCGCCCCGCGCTCGGCTGCAGCCGAGCCGCTCGGATCCGACCTCATTTGGTGGGTGGCTCGAGCGCCTCCGGACCCGGGGGTCACGTCGCTCTGCAAGGGGGTTGCTGGCGATCTCGATGGGGGGGTGGTTAGGTAAGTGTACGGCCGGAGCCGTGTTTGAGTTTGTGACGCCACCCACGGGACGTGGTGAAAGTGTAGACACCACCGCTGCAGTTACGGGGCACCCGGGGGAGTTGGCCGTGCAGCAAGATGTTAACCCCTCCGTGGGCAGGGATGGTGGCCCCGGGACCCGTTTGGGGAGCGTAGTGACTGGGTGGTGCAGGGCGGCGGCCGGATGGCACTGTTGTATTCACGATTATTGACACACACACAAGTCTCTGGTAAACAAAGTTGATGGTGGTCGGTGCCCGTAGCCGGCTGCGTCTGGTCCCCCACCCGGGTTGGTGGTCTTGGCCTTTCTCCTGCACCGTGTGGTGTTTGTGTAGACTGCGTGTGCCTCAGCAACGGGAGTCCGCTCCCTGGCTATGTATGTGTGGAGTCCGTTTGCCCGCAGACGCTGGCCCGTGGGATCTCTCTGCCTGTGCGGTGGCTTTCTATCCCCCTCGGTGGGCTGTTGTCTTCAGTCGGGACTTGGGATGGGAATGGACCTAAAGTCCAGACCTCAATCAGTAAATTCGACGTGGTCCAGTGGCTTCTGGGCCTCGTTCCGGGTCTGAGTACCCCCCTGGTGCTCCGGTTTCCAGTCGGTTCCCCGGTTCGGTACTCGTGGGCCACCACCCTGTCCCGGTCCCTTACGGTTCCACCTGGCCGTCTTCCCGACTCCTGCAGGCTAAGGCCACCGCCTGCCTCCTAGCCAAGGTGTGCGGGCTACGGCCGGCACACCTGTCAGTTTCCACAGCAGACCTGTCACCACAGGCCTGCTGCACTCTACTCCTCTCAACTCCAACTGACCACTGTCAACTAACGACTAACAACTGACTACTGCTGTTTCTCCTGCCTCAGGCCCTCTGGACTCCTCGGTAAGCGTGGCCAACCGCCTGGCTCTGCCCCCTGGTATGACCATTAACACTAGAACTACTGAGGTAGTCATTTTGACTACTTTGCACCATGTATTTCTATATAGGTGTCACGAGTCCAGTAGTTGAAGCGTTAAGCTCTGAGGGAGGTGACTAGGTTTTAATGTGGTTGGCTGCTGTTACCTTTTTAGGGGACAGGTGTTGTGCGGGGCCTATCTGTGACTACCTGGCTAGTCCAGGGCGTCACACATGAGCATCTAAATGATGCTGTTAATTGGATTTTTCAACCTTTACATAAATAAGGTTTGGGCTACACAGCCACCTTGGCGGTGACACAGGTCGGATGGCCAAAGATAGATGCTACATTTTGTTAATGCAGGTGAATGGGATTGCATTGTAACCCCCAGGGTACGGTAACAAGCTCACAAAATATTAGAATAAGTTTACATTAAAGAGTTGTCCAATCCAATAGTAAACTAATATTTTTTTTTTAGCCATAGATTGTTTTAAAATAATAAACTCACCTTCTGACGTTCCTGGGGATCCAACACAGGCCGTTCAGGAGGTCTAGCATAGCTCCGGAACCAGTATCTGCTTTGTATGTGTAGCACCCACAGGGCAAGGGGTTAAACTTGTTACTCGTCGCCGGGCCGGTGATGTCGGGTCTGGGGATGACACGAGTGGCCCTGCCCGGCTTCGTGGCGTATAATAAAATGGAGGGATGATGGTGGATGAGATGATTGGGGTAGTAGTGGATGAGGGTGATCCAACTTGAAGTATGTTTCACCCTAGGGCTCTGCACGCTGAGCTGCGCCATTCCCGAGGGAGCAATTAAGCTCTCCCCTCGACAACTGTATTAACTCCTGCATCCCACCACAGCCACCGGTAGACCCGTCTGCTCCTTTCCTCTCCTGCTGGTGAACTCCCCAACTGCTATGTTGCTCCTAACTCCCCCTGGTGGCTGCTCATCCTCCAGGTCCCTGTCACTAGTGGGTGGCTGCCCCCCATGTTTGGTGACTGCCGTAAAACCCGACCCTAGCCCGGTCCCTATTGGGGAGGGCAACCTGGTTGTGTGTATAATTTTGTGTGTGTGGAACTGGTACCAACCTCCTCTGGATCCAGGATAAGTACCGCACCTTAGGCCTCTTTCACACGTACGTGCCTCCGGTGCGCGTTTGGTGCGTTTCCTCACGTACCTGAGACACGTACACACGTAGACCTATGTTTTCAAATGGAGTTGGACACACGTATGTATTTATGCACGGAACGTGTGTCCGTTCCATACACATCTGTGTCCGTTCCGTACATACGTGTGTCCGTGTGTTTCTCACGGCAACATGTCCGTTTTCTCTCCAGCATCATGGGTGTTCTACGGAACGCAAACGGGTCACACGTAACGCAAACGGACCACACGGATATGTTCCGTGTGACACACACCGGAGAAATTACATGTGTCTGCGAGAAAAAAAAAAAACATTACTCACCTTCTCCAGCACTGCAGGGTCTGCTGCTGTCACTTGCTTCCGACCGCCGCTCATTATGCTCATTGCATATTCAGTTCACTGCGGCCGGAAGCAGCAGCAGCGGGCAGTCGGCAGGACCGGAGACCGAAGATCAGCACCACAGCGAAGCCAGGGACAGGTGAGTAGAAAGTTTTCGTTCTCCGTGTGTTATCACAGATAACACATATGAAGTGTGTCATTGGATGTTTATATATTTTAAACAATCCATGACTTAAAAATAATCATTTGCAGTTGGACAAACCAATTACTATTGTTCACACTAAGAGGCAATAAAATAGACAGAACTACTGCTGCTTGCAGCAAAGACTTTGTCATGAAGGATAGTCTAGACTGGTAGTGCTGGGAGGGAGTAATGATCAGTCGAGACAAGACTTCCCTCCCAAAGCTTCACATTATTAAAACCCTGAGAAGGGAGGCAGACAGCAGCATCAGAGTAAGGAGCCTCGCAGGAGCAGCTGAGAAAGTCAGAGCTGCTACTGGTAAGTATTACTGTTGAGGCAGTTAGAGAGGCATTGTTAGCATGGTCATGTGAGACACATTAAAGATCAAACTGACACAGTTCTGACCTTCTCTATGGGCGTTTCATTTTGTTCAGAGTTGTGGGCATCTTTTTCCTCCCTATGACGCTGCCTTTTTATGATTGGACAGTGTCATAGTGGGTTGAAAGTAGACGCTCACAGAACTGAGTAAAATGAAGCGCCCAGTTTAACCATAAAGAAAATTAAACTGTACATTTTTGTTACTATGTACAGGAATATAGTTTACAAAAGCTGTGAAAGATCCTCTTTAACCCTTTCACGACCGGCCGATTTTTCGCTTTCCGTTTTTTTTTTTCGCCATTCTTTTTCTGAGAGACGTAACTTTTTTATTTTTCAGTCAATATGGTCATGTGAGGGCTCATTTTTTGCGGAACGAGCTGTACTTTTAAATGAAACCATCAGTTTTACCATATTGTGTACTAGAAAATGGCAAAAAAATTCCAAATGCTGAAAAATAGCAAAAAAAGTGCGATAGCACTATGGTTTTTGAGATATTTTATTCACTGTGTTCACTATATGGTAAAACTGATGTGTGGGTGTGATGCCTCAGGTCAGTGCGAGTTCGTAGACACCAAACATGTATAGGTTTACTTTTATATAAGGGGTTAAAAAAAAATCGGAAGTTTGTCCGAAAAAAGTGGCGCCCGTTTTACGCCATATTCCATGACCCGTAGCGTTCTCATTTTTCGGGATCTTAGGCTCAATGACGGCTTATTTTTTGCGTCTCGAGCTGACGTTTTTAACGGTACCATTTTTGCGCAGATGCTACGTTTTGATCGCCTCTTATTGCATTTTGCGCAAAAGTTGTGGCGACAAAAAAACGTCGTTTTGGCGTTTGGAATTTTTTTGCCGCTACGCCGTTTACTGATCAGATTAATTGATTTTATATTTTGATAGATCGGGCGTTTCTGAACGCGGCGATACCAAATGTGTGTATATTTTTTATTTTTTTAACCCTTTAATTTTCAATGGGGCGAATGGGGGGTGATTTGAACTTTTAGGTTTTTTTGTTTTTTTTTAATTTTTTAAAACTTATTTTTTAACTTTTTTTTTTTATTTTACTAGTCCCCCTAGGGGGCTATTGCGATCAACATTCCGATCGCTCTGCAGTATCTGCTGATCACAGCCACAAGGCTGTAAACAGCAGATACGCTGTCTTTCTCTTTTGCTGTGCCCCGGGCACAGCGAAAGTGAAACCAAGTCATGTGTAGTACAGGAGTCATCACATGACCCTGTGCTACCATGACAACTATCGGGAGTCACGTGATCGCGTCACGTGACTTCCGGTTTCGGGTGGTAAGTAAATGCTTACCGCAATCGCGCTTATAATGGCGCTGTCATGTATTGACAGCGCCATATAAGGGGTTAATCGGCACGAGCAGATAACGATTCTGCTCGTGCCTAGCAGGCACACATCTCAGCTGTGAAAATCAGCTGAGATGTGTGCCGATCGCGGCATGCTGCCGCCGGAGGACCGCGGGCAGTAACATTATGTCATTTAGGACGTAATTTTACTGCCCGCGGTCGTTAAGGGGTTAAGGAGGAACGTTAACCAGTCTGAACATTTTAAACCTGCCACAGAAGTAAGTAGTTTTCATTTTTTTAATTTCTCCTCCTCATTGTGGAGATATTAGCTTGTGAAGTTTGTTATAATTTGTTATAGATCAATTGTGTAGTGATGCAGCTTAGCGATGTATCATAACTAACTCTTCCAGATCTCATCTTACAGCAGTCGGTGTGGGGGGAGAGAGAGATCTGACAGCACTGTGAGATGAAATCTGGAAGTATTTGTAATTATGCATAACTCCGCGCTGCTCTCTCTTTCTACACAGTAGCTGCAGAGGTCAGTGTGGAGCTGAGAGTGTGTTTTTATTTTCACCTGCATGATGCTGCCGGCTTGTGATTGGTCGACATCATACAGCCGAAGAAGTACAAGTCCCCAGAGACAAATCTCTGGTAACAATCAGTTGAACATAAATTATATCTTAAACCTTACAAGTGATGATCTCCGAAACAGAAAGGAAACATTAAGAAATAAATAAATACGATTTTTTCAGCTCTGCAGTTACTTTTCTATGATGTGGCCAGTATAACTGGTGAAAGGTCCTTTTTAAGTATTAAAGAAGTCACTATAAGCACATTAAATAATACTTGAGAGAAAAATCTAATGAAATGTTCTATCATAATTAACATGTATCAAACATCTATATCTCACAGGAATAGGAGACCTCCTTGACTCCCACCATAGCAAGAAACTCTCTATACAGCCATTCTTCAGTTATAGAGCGCCCCCACTGGATAAGTATCTGCCTACATTTTAAGGGTGCTTTACACGAGACGAGCTATCGTGCGATGTATCGTCGGGGTCACAGTTTTCGTGACGCAAATCCGGCATCGTTCACGACGTCGTCTCATGTAACACCTCTGAGCGACGCAGTATCGCTCACAAATCGTAAGTCGTGTACTCGTCGCTCAGTTTATAATATATAATATATAATATAAACAAAATATTGTTTATTTAAAATGGCGCCGGTTGTTCATCGTACCCGGGGCAGCACACATCGCTCCGTGTGACACCCCGGAAACGATGAACACAGCGTACCTGCGTCTCGCGGCACCCGCCGGCTACGCGGGAGGAAGGAGGTGGGTGGGATGTTTACATCCCGCTCATCTCCGCCCCTCCGCTTCTATTGGCCGGCGGCTGTGTGACGTCGCTGTGATGCCGAACGTCCCTCCCACAGCGAGGTCGTCCGGAAGGTAAGTGCGTGTGACGGGGGTTAAACGAGTTTGTGCGCCACTGGCAGCGATTTGCCCGTGACTCAAAAACGACGGGGGCGGGTACGATAGCTCGTGCTATCGCACGATAGATCGACTCATCTAAAGCAGGCATTAGTCTATGTTCCCTCAATGTGTATTTGGTACATTTTAATGTTTCATATTTCCTCCACCCATTAGCTAAATTAGGTTACTTGAGTTGTTTTTCTGTGTTTTTGGGTGCATTCTTTTTTATCACTTTTGTAAGGCTGCAGTTTTTGTCTCTTTTTGGCTGGTCAATAAAGCTAGTTTGTTTTTGATACTTCCAGGGAATTGGCTGTGACAAACTTTACTGACAGATTCTATTGTTGATTACATGTGTCGCGGGCGGGGAAGGACGCCGCTGCGCTGCGCTCGCCAACGCTCGGGTCTGGCGCTGCTGCGATGGCTGCTCGGTGGCTCGAGCGGTGGGCCGGATCCGGGGACTCGAGCGGTGCTCCTCGCCCGTGAGTGAAAGGGGGTAGTTTGGTTTGGGGATTTGGTCCGTGACGCCACCCACGGGTTGTGGTGAGGTTGGGCACCACCGCTGCTGGTGACGGGGATCCCGGGAGCGATGGCAGGGAGCAGCTGGGATGTTGTTTTCCCCCTCCGTGGGTAAGGGGTTGGTGGTCCCGGGGCCCGGTGAGATGACAGGGAAGCAGGGTTGGATGGGTGCGGGTCACTTGGACTGCGCAGCGTGGTGCCAGACGGCACGGTAGCACTCACTCAGCCACAAAGGTACGCAAAGTCTCTAGTAAACCAAACGGCTGGATGGACGGGTCCCGCAGCCGGCTGCTGTGGCTTCTCCTGGACGGTTAGTGGTGGCTGCCTTTCCCTGCACCTTTGTGTATGTTCAGTCCCGATGGATTCCCACCGGTAACCCGCTCCCCAGCGTATATATGTGCCGGAGGAGCCCTTTTGCCCGCAGGCTCTGGCCCTTGGAGCTCTAGCTGTGGCGGTAGCTGTATTTCCTCTTGCTGGTCGGACGGTTGCCTTCAATCGGGTCTTGGCTGTTAGGAAACCCCTGGGGTTCCGGTCACTGACGGATTTGACCTCTAATGGCGACTCCAAGCCTGGTCGGGGTCCGTAGGCCCTGCCTGTGTGTGCTGGCTTCACTTCGCTCCCCGCTTCGGTAACGGCGGGCCACCGCCCATCCCCGGTCCTACGGTTCCGCGTTGATCTGCCTCTCCTGAAGACGGCCACCACCGTCTGCCAACCTTGCTCTTGGTGCCCGGGCCACACACCCGGACACTGTCAGTTTGCTCCTCCACTTCTCCTTCACTCCTCTCTCCTGAACTTCCCTAACTGACTGACTTCCTTTTCCCGCCTCCAGGACTGTGAACTCCTCAATGGGTGGGGCCAACCGCCTGGCTCCACCCCACCTGGTGTGGACATCAGCCTCTGGAGGGAGGCAACAACGATTTTGTGTCTGGCTGATGTGCCTGTCTCAGGGTGGGGGTGTATGTTGTAGTACCTGTGACGACCTGGCTAGTCCAGGGCGCCACACATGCGTTTGTGCTTCTGCAGCAGAAATGCACTAAAAATGTAAATGCTTTTTGTATATGTGGATTTTCTGCATCTAATGCAATCTTATGAGAAATAAACTGCCCAGAAACGCAGCAAACGTGCAAGAGAAATTGGCATATTGCGAGTTTCAAAAATGCACCATAATTTACACAGCATAATAGGCCAAAAATGAGTGGACAGTGTTGGACCGGGCAGCAGGGGCCCACCAGTAACACTGACTATGGAGTCCCACTGAATACACTGCATATAAAAATTACAGTCACAAGTTTACCTATGTTTCTATATAATAATATACTGGGTAGTAGGTAAAATAAATGATGTTTCTTTTCGCTGTACATATTGAACAAGTGTATTATGCCAACTATTGATCTTGTTTGGAGGGTACCGTAAGTAACATACTACTGCAAAGGGGCCCACCGGAGGATTCTCCTATTCTCCTGTGGGCCAGTCCAAGTCTGCTAGTGGGCATGATATTTCTATAACCATCATCCACTTTGCTGGAACTGTAAGATGCTGCATTTTTTTTGTTTTTTTGTGCAGCAATACAATTCACTTGGGGGAATTTAATCTCATGCTATTATACTACAGATATAGGGTTAATTGACAGGTTAATAGCATTATGAAGGTGACCAGCCACTGTACTGAAAGTGGCCATTCAAATCTAAGGGAGTCCATCTGTTGCGGGCAGGGGACAGATAACAGCAGGGGGGCTGCTCAAGACGCTTGGGTCCGGGGTCGTTTCGGTGGCTCAAGGGGAAGCCGGACACGGGCCTGAGCACCCGTCTGTCGCCCGCAAGTGAAAAAGGGGATATATATATATACAGGGGAGGTTTGTCAGTGACGCCACCCGTGGTATACGGTGATTGTTGGTGACACCGCCGCTGCCGCTGGAGGTGATGCCCGGGACCGATGGAGTGGGGCAACTGGATGTTATCCCCTCCACGGGTAGTGGAGGTGTTGTCCCGGGGTCCAAATACAGGTGGGATGGTGCTGCGGAGCACAATCTGCAAGGTTGTACCGGATGATGTTGGTGTACTCCCAGTTCTAAAATAACTTGACACCGAGACCAGATGATAAACCAAACTGCCGGCAACCGGTAGCCTCCGGAGGGGTGTGCTCGGGTCCCACACCCTGGCACAGCAAACAGGGGTCCCTTCCTCCTGCACTTAGTGTTTGTGTCCTTTTTGTTAACTACTCCGCTTGGAACGGGGAAGTCCACTCCCGGTGTTTGTCCGTGGGAGCTGTGGCCCGCGAGCACTGACCCGTGGGATCTTAGCAGGCAATTGCGGAGCCCTATCCCCTCATTGGGCTTCCGTCTCACTCTGTCTGGGCCTCCTGTGGGTCAAGACCTGAAATCTTGTCCCCGGCTGGTCAATTAGTAAGGTGCATGAAGCTGTCCTTGTTCTTGGGTCCAGGTACCCTGTTGTGCACAGCTCCAGACCGGATTCCCGCTGTCCGTACCGGCGGGTTACAACCTTGCCTTGGTCCACTTAAGGTCTCCCGCGACCGGATCTCCATCACCTGTGGCCCTGTCTGCCGACTGCCACCTAGTCAGTTTGTCAGTAGTCCGGTAGTCCAGGCGCTTCAACCCCTGACTACCCTATCACTTCCCACTCCCCTCTTCACTTCTGTCACTTTCTGATGCTTTCTGTCTCTGGCCCCTCCCGTCACACCTCAGATCCCCTAGGTGGGCGTCACCATCCGCTTGGCCCCGCCCACTGGTGTGTCCGTATTGTGATGGTGGGTTGACTAGGGTTTGCTGACTGATGTTGTGCACCAGGATGGGGATTGTGTTGGTGGACCAAAGAGGAGAGAATCCATCATCAATAGAGGGGTGCAGTCTTCTGTGACACCCTGATTTTGTCAGGGCGTCACACATCAAAAAACGATGAAAAACATTTTTTTACGTAAACTTTTAACGTTTTTACATCAGTTTCACCTCTGATTTTCGTACTCTTTTAAACTGATCCTTTGCTAAAAGACAATGGAAAAGAAAGGTTAGACAGGCTACCTTCTTCAGTTATTTTAAAACTGAGGAGGAAAAAAACCATGATGAAATGGGAGAAAAATAGTCAGTTTTTGATGGACAAAGAAACCAAATTGGACGTATGAATGCAGCTTTATAAATATGGGTTTGAAAAGTGCAAGTAACAGAAGATTAACCCCTTAATGACCGCCAATACGTATTAAAACAGAGGCCATTAAGGGGCCTTCTTCCTCATTGCTGTTTTAAAAAAGCAACAAGAAATAAGGGAATAGCACCCCCCTCCCCCCCAGAGTGGGAAAATCTCCAGGGTTTCAACTACCAAGAATAGCTAAAACCCTGGAGATCACGATTGAGGCCAGGTTTTATGGTTCTGTAAATGAATAACTGTGATCACATTAACCCCTTCACCTCGAGCGATTTCCTCCCCTTCTTCCAAGAGCCATAACTTTTTTATTTTTCCGTCATATGAGGGCTTGTCTTGTGCGGGATCAGTTGTACTTTTGAATGACAATTCATTCTTCCCCATTATGTACTGGAAATGGGAAAAAAATTCCAAGTGCTGTGAAATTGCAAAAAAAAAAGTGCAATTGCGCGATTGGTTTTTGGGTTTTTATTTAACATGTTCACTATTTGGTAAAACTGACTTAGCATTATGATTCCCCAAGTCAGTACAGGTTCGTAGATACCAAACATGTAAAGTTTTACTTATATCAAAGTGGTGACATTTTAAGAGACCCGTAGCGTTGTGATTTTTCAGAATCTGGGGCTCAGTGATGGCTTATTTTTTGCGACTTCAGCTGACGTTTTTAATTATACCATCTTTTATTAGATGTTATGTGTTGATCGCCTGTTATTACATTTTAATACAGTGTTGCGGCAATCCCAAAAAAAAGTAAGATCTGCATTAAAAATCATTTCTGTCTCCTCTGACTTAATCAAATATGTCAGAGGAGAAAAAAATGGTGTCCGCAGGCCCACCACGGTACCGGTACTGGTGTCATCATCCCATCCTATTCTTCCTGTTGCAAAATGGTGGGAACATGCACAATGCGACCGCCAAGATCTGCCAGACAGAACCCAGCAACATCAGGAACCAATTTGATTGGTTCCTGACATTTTATCGCTATGATAGTCCCTATCACAGTGATCAAAACCGCAATAATTTGTAAATAGGACAGCACTTGGGCTGTGCCTCTCTCTTCTGCTCTTGTAGTTGTTTTGGGAGTGAAGAGAGATACACAACTAGTGCGGTCAGTGAAGAAAAAAAAAATTATATTCTCCAGTTAAATTTCAAAAACTCTCTTTCTAGCCAGCCTACAGTTATGAATATTGGAGTTTGCATGAATCTGATAGTTATGGTAGACACAATTCTGCATAGTGATCACGAGGGGAAGAACATGCATATTTTTTCACAAGTGTGAGGCCTGCCAATGAGCTCTGAATTAATATTGCTAAACTTGATGATACTATTCATACCATGTTTCATCTGTATAGAAAGATAAAAATGTGATAAGAAACATGACCACGGTCTCTTCCAGCAGGGATCTCCAAAGGCAAAGATATCCTGTAAGTTGGGATCTCCTAAAATTCTGAAGAACTCATGCATGGCAATCATTCTTCAGCAAATGGAAGGATGTGAGCCACAAATGCTGGTGCTACAAGAATGAAAAGCAGAATGTGCATTTTCTGAGCTACAAGCTGAGAGCTGAGCATCAGGCAAAGTGAGGTGCTACTACTGAGCAATGCGTGAAAATGAGCAAGAGCACCATATGGTATAAATCCAACTCCAGAAAGAGCAATCTACCCGACTGGACCATGAGTCCAGTAATGCCAATAGTTTTAACTGCCATCCTGAGCATTTCCCTGTGATGGAAAAGTACAGGAACTTGGACGTATTTCTGAGGATATTTAAAAAGACTTGCACACAGTACCAGTTTCTGGATGATCAGTGGGCACAATACTTAACTCCAGAGCTACGAGGGAAAGCTCTGGAAGTGTCTGTTGCTCTCCCTCAAGATTAATATGGAGACTATGAGGCCATCAAACAGGCCATGAGCAGACTCTGTACCACAAAAATTGCAGACCCTCCAACGTGGACCACATGACAGCTATGGTGATGTGGTGGTGTCACATGTATAAGACAGGCTTAGGATCAGAGTTCTCTATTACCAGCTAAGACCATGTACATTTAAATGGTGTTGTTTTCCTTTGGGCACTTTAGGGTTAACTTCTTGCTGCAGCAGACTTACTGAGCTGCTGGGAGTTGCTTATTTCCAGCCTGTATATAATCCCTCTGCTTCCTGGAGAGATTGCTGGATATTCAACTCCGCTGGAGCTAGCCCAGTAGCAGAGAGGACGTGTCTGTTGCTAGCTGATGTGATTCTAGTAAGTCGTTTATATTATCCCCTTTTCTTTCTACCCTTACCTGCGCATCTTTGGCTATTCCCTAGTGCAGGTTTTAGGTTTGTGTGAGTTTTGGTTTACCCTATCCATTGTCCTGTGTTGGTGGGTTTTTGAGATCTCCGTCTCGGTCAGTCCCCTGGGTGGGGGGGACTTTGCCATCAGGGCCAGGATAGGAGATAAGGCCAGGTTTGAGGCTCGACCCTGACTACCTTCAAGTCTACTGTTGAGAAAAAAGACAGCACAGGGTCCCCAGTCTTAGAGTCAGCTTAGGGGTCTCTGTGTAATCCCTGTCTCCCCATTACATTTAGATGGACTTAAAACCAATTTTGAGCAGTGGACTATCAATTATGACCTTCAAAAAACTTGAAGGACCTGATGGTGACTGACCAATTTCTCCACATTTGTCCTGATGGACCTGGAGCAAAAGGAGGCAACCAAGCCAGCATACAGTTATGAATTAGGAGTTGTCATGGATGGTCTTAGACTGTAAAAGTTCATATCCGAGTGGGTTGAAAAGAACCCGAGCACCGACCCCGGGTGCGGAGTTCTCAGGGAACTTCAGGTAACATTCAGAGTCCAGCCACCTGGGTAATAAAAAAAAAAATCAAAAGAAAATAAGAATAAAGCAAGCATTTCATACTTACCGGTCTCCACACGGCTGTAACTCTGCTTTCAGGCTGCTCACTCTCCCTTTTGTCCCTGTTACTCTCCCTCTCCTGCTCTCTATTTCCTCATCTCTCTCAGAAGGTAAATCTTCTTCCTATGAGTCTACATATATTTCATGCCGGTACAGCTTCTGAAGTTTTCATCTACTTCCTAGGTTATCATTACTCATCTATCTGGATTTTTCACATTTGTGAATATGCGCTTATTCAACTTTTGACCATATAGGTATGTTTCTGTTTACCCTCATGCAACTTCCTCCACGAGGAATCTCTCCTCTCTTATTTTTCACAGAATTATATTCTCTCTATACACATATACAGAACGCGATATTTTTCCTGTTTCAATTTTGTATTCCATACCAGTATTTTGCCTTGCTAATATCGACCTCCTTTGAATATTTTCATATTATGTATATGACATTATCATGTATCATGCATGTGATTGTTAATAATTTTGTTTCCTTTCTGTATATTTCATCCTAGAATATCTCTGACGAAGGCCGAAACGTTAGAATTGTTTTTGACTTTTGCATCAATAAAAAACAAGCAAACTGAATTTCAAGCATCATTTTGACTCTGATTCTCATTTCCTTTGAGTGCCCGGGTTTACTTGTTCCACATTTGTCATTTTCTCGGTGGCACCAACACTACGAGAGAGCCAGACTTTATTTTTCGCCTGTGAATTAGGAGTAGTCATGGATGGTCTCAGACTGTAAAAGTTCAGATCCGAGTGGGTTAAAAAGAACCCGAGCACCGATCCCGGGCGCGAAGTTCTCAGGGATCTCCAGGTAACATTCCGAGCCCAGCCACCTGGGTAATTAAAAAAAAATCAAAGAAAATAAGAATAAAGCAAGCATTTCATACTTACCGGTCTCCACACGGATGTAACTCTGCTTTCAGGCTGCTCACTCCTCCGGGGACGCTCACTATCTTCAGGCATATGCACTGCTTTCCCCACCCATCGGCAGTCTGAGGAATCTCTGGTTGCAGTCAGACAGCGCTCCCAACATATGTGACAGCGTGTCTGGCTGCAACCACTTAGAGGCACTGTGTTTGCGTCTAGATTGGTGTAAAAATAAATTAAAAAAAAAAAATGGTGTTGGGTCCCCCCCCCCCCCGTATTATAATACCCAGCCTTGATAAACCATACGGTTGCAACTCTTATTTTGGTCTTGGCTATGTATCGAAATAAGAAGAACCGTAGTTGTTTTGCTGCAGGAGAGACAGGTTCATTTTACAAAATAGATTACATTACAAGGAACAAGGACAGAAGATTATGTGGCAATACTGAAGCAACATCTCAAGACATCAGCCAGGAACTTAAAGTTTGGGCGGAAATGGGTCTTCCAAATAGACAATGACCCGAAACAAACTGCCAAACTGGTTACAAAGTGGCTTAAGGATAACAAAGTCAATGTTTTGGAGTGGCCATCACAAAACCCTGATCTTGAAAATTTATGGGCAAAGCTAAAAAGGCAGGAGCGAGAAAAGCGACCTACAAACAAGGCTTAATTACACCAGTTCTGTTAGGAGAAATGGGCCAAAATTCCTTCCAACTATTGTGGGAAGCTTGTGAAAGGATATCCAAAACATTTCACCTAAGGCCTAAGACACATGTGTGACGGGAGTGTACAACAGAGCAAAGGATGGACGAGGCCGAGGGACGATCCAACAGGTTTATTCACAAGAACACTGGAACAGCACACGATAAGTCGACGTAAAACAGATTCGGGGGCCCTTCCCGACAATCCTCAGACCGGATTACAAAGCAATCGTCCTTACAGTAGTCCAAAGAGTTCCACACAATCCCACGGGCCGCCACACAGGCCTAGCTCCGTCCGTGTCCACAGCCACCCAGGCTGGAAGCTGCTTCTTCTCTTTAGTTTCAGCTCACTCTGAAGTTACAAAAAGGGAAATGCATTGTCTGTGCTGCTTGACCAGCCCACCATGTTTGTTCAGGGGGTAGGGGTCACACATCCTATCATCAATGGTTTGGTCCATCACAGGGCTCCAATATGTCTGCCAGCCACAGTAGATGAAGGGATCCCCTGCTGTAAAGAACAATGACTATTCCTTCACTGGCCAATGCAATTACAGATTAGATACACAACTCTGGAAAGAAGAGGACGGGCTATTTACATAATCACATTAGATGCCAAGACTACAATTGTATGAGAGAGACACATTGAGACCAGTAGCTCCCCCAAGAAAATACATGAATTACAACTAATACAACCAGGGAAATATACATATCATGACATAGTATCACAGCATATACAGTGAGAGGGTAAATTACATCTTCACAATCCCTCCCCCTCCCAACTTGTGTACGTACTAGGGACCTCTACAGGTCACTGGTTAAGTACACACAGGCAGAGCGTTACTTACATGTGGCTTCATGCAGCCACGAATTGGCATCGTAGCTCTCCCACATCATTGCCCAGGAGAACAGCTGCAGGCAGACCACCCATCACCCCAACCACACATCGCCTGACCCCAAAACCAAAGTTCAGATCCACAGTGGCTGTGGGAATAGTCCTCCATTGTCCACCAGCCAGTTCAATAACAATCCCAGGTCCTCTATGGATTGCCTCAGGCCGAACCACTCGGGGATCAGCCAGTGTGAGGAAAGCACCCGAGTCACAAAATCCAACAAGTCTCTGTCCATCCAGCACAACCTCCTGCAAGTGCTTACCTCGATGAGCAGAAGTCGTCATAACTGCGGGTCGCACCCCGTAAACTCCTGGTGGTGCAACATGGGGGGCTGAGTCACTAGGCCAGTCCTCACATAGCGGTGCCACATCTTCCTCCATGGCACTGGGCTGTAAATAATTAACAATCCGATTGGGTGCAGGATCAGTCCTCATTTGAACAGCTGGGCAGGAGACTTGCCGATGCCCTGGCTGTCCACATTGATAGCATCTGAGCTGGGTCTCCCTCCATCCAAGGCGTCCTCTTGGGTAAGAGGTAGGGGAACTTGGAGGCCGGCTCCCACCTGAAGGTGCTGTAGGGGTTTGAGGATGATTCCTCCATGGCCTGGCTGGGCATGAGGCCTGCAAATGCCCGGGATGCCTACAAACATAACACCTGCGCTCTGTTACTTCCTCTCTCCGGCGTATTCCAGAAAGTGCAGTAGAAGCAACTGGAGGCACATTAACACGGGTATCAACATGTGGTGGCTTAGAGGAACGGGGAACAATGGGGACAGAATAACTGGGGGCATCCGGTGTTGTGGAGCTGTTAGGCGTCTCTCCATCCTCCAACAGAACCCTCCACTGAGGCTTGATGGTGAGAGCCTCATCAGCGAGAGCAGCAGCTTCCTCCACTGTCGCTGGTTTTCTCTCACGCACCCATTCCCGGATCTCAGCGGGGCACTGGGCAAAGAATTGTTCTTTTAGGATGACCTGCAGGAAGGTCTCCCAAGATAAGGCCTCCTCTGCCTCCAGCCAGCGATTACATATTTGTTTGAGTCTATGAGCATATATCTTAAAAGACACTTCCCCATCACAGGCTAAAGCACGGAACTGAGTCCTGTAAGTGTCTGGGGTCACAGCATAATGTTCTAGAATAGTCTGTTTAATATCCGCATACTCACAGTTCCACCGAGGGTCCATAGCTCTATAGGCTTCAGCAGCTCCCCCCTCTAGGAGCCCAACCAGATGCCGGACACGCTCCCTGTCCGGGACTTCCATTAATCGACACTGATGCTCAAAGTCCTGGAAGAAGCCCTCAATGTCGCCTGCAGCCTCATTAAACGGCTTAAAGTCTTTGCGGGACACCCTGGGAAGTTCCCTCATGATGGGTGCTGGGGTTACAGTCTGTCTGGAACCTCTCGCGGCTTCCACAGCGAGCTCCTTATCCAGCAGTGCCATCTCCTCCATCCTGCGCTCCTTCTCTTTAGCTCCACGCATGGCCTCCCTCTTATCTTCTATGGTGGCCTCATCTCCAAGCAGTGCCATCTCCTCCTTGTACCACACAACCCATTGACTTTTTTGGGTATTCACCTCCGTCTGCCGTCTTTCTTCCGTTTGCTGTGAGGATCCTTCCTCCACGTCATTTTGTGAACAGACTCCTTCTAGCGCCTCAATCAGCTGCTCCTTGGAGAGTCCTTTGAAACGAACTCCTACTTCACGGGCCTTTGATTGCAGGCTCCCCAAAGTCCAGGTCTTGTACTCTGCAGTGCTGGTTCCTGATGTTGAGCCATTGTCCTCCATTCCTTCTGCTCTGATCCCACCGCTGCCACCAGTTTGTGACGGGAGTGTACAACAGAGCAAAGGATGGACGAGGCCGAGGGACGATCCAACAGGTTTATTCACAAGAACACTGGAACAGCACACGATAAGTCGACGTAAAACAGATTCGGGGGCCCTTCCCGACAATCCTCGGACCGGATTACAAAGCAATCGTCCTTACAGTAGTCCAAAGAGTTCCACACAATCCCACGGGCCGCCACACAGGCCTAGCTCCGTCCGTGTCCACAGCCACCCAGGCTGGAAGCTGCTTCTTCTCTTTAGTTTCAGCTCACTCTGAAGTTACAAAAAGGGAAATGCATTGTCTGTGCTGCTTGACCAGCCCACCATGTTTGTTCAGGGGGTAGGGGTCACACATCCTATCATCAATGGTTTGGTCCATCACAGGGCTCCAATATGTCTGCCAGCCACAGTAGATGAAGGGATCCCCTGCTGTAAAGAACAATGACTATTCCTTCACTGGCCAATACAATTACAGATTAGATACACAACTCTGGAAAGAAGAGGACTGGCTATTTACATAATCACATTAGATGCCAAGACTACAATTGTATGAGAGAGACACATTGAGACCAGTAGCTCCCCCAAGAAAATACATGAATTACAACTAATACAACCAGGGAAATATACATATCATGACATAGTATCACAGCATATACAGTATCATAGTATCATAGTTTTTAAGGTTGAAGGAAGACTCTAAGTCCATCTAGTTCAACTTGTAGCCTAACATGTTGATCCAGAGGAAGGCAAAAAAAACCCCAATGTGGCAAACAAGTTTCAATGGGGAAAAAATTTCCTTCCTGACTCCACATCCGGCAATCAGACTAGTTCCCTGGATCAATACCCTATCATAAAATCTAATATACATAACTGGTAATATTAAATTTTTCAAGAAAGGCATCCAGGCTCTGCTTAAATGTTAGTAGTGAATCACTCATTACAACATCATGCGGCAGAGAGTTCCATAGTCTCACTGCTCGTACAGTAAAGAATCCTCGTCTGTGATTATGATTAAACCTTCTTTCCTCAAGACGTAGCGGATGCCCCCGTGTTCAAGTCACAGGCCTAGGTGTAAAAAGATCTTTGGAAAGGTCTCTGTACTGTCCCCTCATATATTTATACATTGTGATTAGATCCCCCCTAAGCCTTCGTTTTTCCAAACTAAATAACCCCAAGTTTAATAACCTGTCTTGGTATTGCAGCCCACCCATTCCTCTAATAATCTTGGTCGCTCTTCTCTGCACCCTCTCCAGTTCAGCTATGTCCTTCTTATATATCGGTGACCAGAATTGTACACAGTATTCTAAGTGCGGTCGCACTAGTGACTTGTACAGAGGTAGAACTATATTTTTTTCATGAACACTTATACCTCTTTTAATACATCCCATTATTTTATTAGCCCTGGCAGCAGCTGCCTGACACTGTCCACTAAAGTGAAGTTTACCATCCACCCATACACCCAAGTCTTTTTCTGTGTCTGTGTCTACAATTAAGTACATAATCATAAATGTTATTTCCTCTACCCAAGTGCATGACCTTACATTTATCTACATTAAACTTCAATTGGGGGGCGTGTCCAGGATGCTGAGCTGAGTGGACGTGGGGAAGAGGAGCTCCTGTTGACCCTCAGCTAAATCAGCACTTATCATAAGCACAAACCTACTCACTGGCTCTCAGGATGGGACCACGGAGGATTAAACCATCGCAGCAGGCATCGGTGGCCCCCCCGCTGCACACCACGGCGCTGGATACTTTCTTGGGCCTGGAACAGGGTCCAGGGGAGGCCCGGACGCCATCTTTCCAGGAGCATGGAGGGGAAATGGAGGCATCGGCCCGGCCTGCTAAGCAGCAAGAGAAGGAGGAGTGGGTGAGCGGGGACACAGGGGAAAGTGGAGGAGTCTCTGCAGCAGATCCAACAGGGGATGCCTTGGCTCAGCAGCCCTGCACTGCATCGGATCCTCAGGCACAGCAGCAGCAGGCCCAGGAGCACATAGTGGCTGTGGGAGATAAGGTGGAGGTCGGGGGGCAGCCCTCCCCACTGCCGGGAGAAGGGACTGCAGCCACAGCTGGTAATATCAGGGAACAGAGCAGCCTGCTTCCCCCCTCTGGGCCTCGGTGTGGAGATCAGCTTCCCCAGCACCAGACTAAAACTCCAGTGTCTATTACTGCAGGTGCTCACCTTAAAGGGCCAGACACCTTCTATAAGGACATGCATGATTTCATAAGTAAACTTCCTTCTAAAGAGGACTTTCAATGCCTCATACATGAGGTTAAAGCAACTTGCAGGTCAGAAATAGCTGAAGTGAGGAGAGATTTGCAGCAATTGTCTAGCAGAATTGAATCCCTGGAGGAAGAGCATGACATCACCAGATCCCATGTATCAGAATTACACAAACTGGCAACATCGCAACAAAAAATAATGGAGGATATGCAGTCTCACATAGAGGATCTCGACAACAGAGGACGCCGTTGCAATGTCCGTGTGAGGGGGGTCCCAGAGTCAGATGGGCCCGAGGACACAAACTCCATACTACAATCCATCTTTAATGAAGTGTTGGACGCTCCCCCTTCTAACATCATCAAGCTGGACAGGGCACACAGGGCTTTACAGCCGAAGAATTTATCCACCCAACCCCGGGACATCATTTGTTGCATTCACGACTTCTCCACCAAAGAACTGATCATGGCTAAGGCTAGAATGAGGCGCACGGCACCTGTGTTCAATGGCAAGGAAATCCAGCTTTTCCCGGATCTTTCTCGCATCACACTCCAGAAAAGGCGGCACCTCAAACCCCTCCTCACGAGCCTGAAGGAGCACCAGGTTCCATACCGCTGGGGTTACCCGTTTGCACTAACAGCGCGCAGAGGGGGTAAATCGGCGACCCTTCGCACTCCAGCAGATACCACTCTGTTCTGTGAAGCACTGGACATTCCAGCGGTCTGTATCCCAGATTGGGACTTGCAAAGGTTGGAAGGGCCGCCCCCTCCCGTGTGGTCCAAGGTGAGGGGTGGAGGGCGTGGGGCTTTGGGGGGGAGAGGAGGTAGGGGCCGCGGGTCGCCCCCCTCCCCGGCTCACCGTTGAGGACACTTCTTAACCTGGTTGGTGCCTATTTCTTATACCCTCTGAGTTCCAGTGGCTGAGCATGCTTTGTGATACTGTGACTCTCTCTACAGCAAGCCTCTGACTGTCCATTGTGTCATCTGCGGCCCTCTGGGTCTGTTGAGCTGCATAAGGGGGGGGGCTGTAGCCACAATGATGCCGTGGGTGGTAGGGGGGTTGGCGGGAGCCCGGTCCCCTTACTTGGAGTTAGTGGTTGGGGTTTTTTGTTTTGTTTTTTTTCCCTTGTTTCCTTTTGGCACGGGCCCGTGCCCACTGGACTGACCCCCGTGGGAGGGCTACTGGGGAGTGAGGTGGGTGGCTCTCTTAGCTCAGACGGGTTGGGGAACCTCCCTCTAGGTCTCTCCCTTCCGGGTTGACCCCCCGGGAATCTATGCCTAAGGTTTATGCATTTTGGTTAATGTTCTTAATTCATGTTCATTTCTATGTTTGTCCTTGTCTTCCCCCCTCCCCGATGTTTTTTCCTTATGTGTCCTTTCCGGTACCACCCCTTCTAGAGTCCCTGGGAGCTGCGGCCCTTTGTCGTATGGACCATCTCCTCTGGCCGGCTTCACAGGGGAAGTCATGCCCACGACGGTATAGGTGTGCCATTAGCTTTTTCTTACTTCTAAGTTTTAGATATGACCCGCATTATCTCTCTTAACGTAAAAGGTCTGAATTCACCCCGTAAGAGGAAATTGCTGCTACAGGAACTGAAAACATCAGGTGCAGACATAGCCTTTATCCAAGAAACACATTTTGTGGAATCAAACACTTTCAAATTTGCGTCCCACCGCTTTCCCATCCATTACTCGGCTTACTCGGGCTCCAAGAGGGGGGGAGTTGCTATTTTAATATCCTCCAGTTGTCCTCTACAAATTACGGGTTCTCACTGCGATCCAGAGGGTAGATATGTGATTCTGGAGGGCCAACTGGGGGGATCCCCGCACATACTGGCCAACATTTATGCACCTAATGAAGGGCAGATACGCTTTCTTCAGAAAATACTCGATCTGATAGGCGGACTGGCACCGGCCTCTACGGTGTTGGGGGGAGACTTTAACATCCCTTTTTCGGAGGTGGCCGACAGACTCTCTGTGGGTGGACACCCTCCATCGGGTGCTTTGAAAAATTTGTCCCGGGACTTTCGTAGGCTCATTAGATCAGGGGCTTTATACGACGCTTGGAGGGTGGACCACCCGGGAGAGAAGGCCTTTTCCTTCTACTCGCATCCGCATCAGACGCACACCAGAATAGACTATTTTTTCATTGACTCACAGCTGCTGGGGCGTCTTGAGAGGGTGGAAATGGGATCCATTACGTGGTCAGACCATTCCCCACTCATAATGGACTTCAAGAAAGATGGTCCTCGACCTAGGACTCAGCATTGGCGCCTTAATGAATCTCTGATCAAAAATCCCGACACTAGGGCCTTTTTAAATAAGCAACTGGTCGAATTCTTTCAGTTGAACACGGGCACGGTCACGTCGCCGGCAACACTCTGGGAATCTCACAAGGCAGTGATGAGGGGACTATGCATTAGAGAGGGCGCCAGGGCTAAAAAGAATGCCACAAGCCAGCGGGACTCTATAACGGCCCATCTTAAGCTACAGGAGGGGAGACTGGCGGCTGCCCCATCACTGACTATTCTTAGGAGAGTCATCAGCCTTAGGGAAAAGTTGAGAGACTTGGCAATTGGCAGAGCAGAAAAATTGCTAACCTTTTCCAAACAAAGATACTATGAAAGGAGTAATAAGGCTCATACCTTACTCGCCAGGCAGCTTAAGGAGCGCGCTACATCCTCATGCCCTCAGGCTCTGCGCGACGAAAAGGGCACTATCCACTATCACCCCGCTTCAATAGCTGACATTTTTTTCAATTACTACAACAAGCTTTATAACCTTCCGGTTCCCCCGGGCATGGCTTCGCGCGGGGCTGGGGCACTTGGGGACTATTTTTCGGCCCTTGAGCTCCCTTCACTGCCTTGCGGAGCAGCCGCGGCTTTGAATAAAGAGATTACTACAGAGGAACTGGAGCAAGTTCTGGAAGCCCTGCCTGGCGGGAAGTCACCGGGCCCGGACGGCTTTACTTATTTTTATTACAAGGTGTTTGCGGCGGAGCTCCTCCCACACATGGCCGCCTTGTTTAACTCTTTCCTTCAGGGTGACCCTATCCCTCCATCCATGCTACACTCCCATTTAATCCTCCTGCCCAAGCCACCCAGGGACCCATTGGACTGTGCTAATTATAGACCAATAGCCCTTTTGAACTCCGATTTGAAGATGTTCACCAAGCTCTTGGCGGCCAGGCTTAATCGATGGTTGCCCCAACTCGTGTATAAAGACCAGGTGGGTTTTGTCCCTTGCCGTCAGGGGGGGGACAACACCAGGAAGGTCATAGACCTGGTGGATGTGGCAAATCGGACGAAGCAACAGGCGTTGGTGTTGAGTCTAGATGCAGAGAAGGCTTTTGACCGCCTTGCGTGGCCTTTTCTCTTCAAGACAATGGAGGTCTTTGGGATCTCGGGTGGCTTTATGCGGGCCTTGAAGTCCCTGTATAGCGCTCCTACGGCCTCTATCAAACTCCCCCTCCACATCTCTAAGCCTTTTCTCATCTCCAATGGCACCAGGCAGGGGTGCCCCCTGTCCCCCCTCCTTTTTGCACTATGCATAGAGCCCCTCGCGGCCTCGGTCAGGAGCAACCCAGACATCTCGGGGGTCCTGGTCAGGAATAAACCGTTTAAAATCTCACTTTTTGCCGACGATGTGCTCATTACACTTACTAACATCCATGTGTCCCTTCCAATTTTAATGTGCACCTTGGGTAGGTACGGGAGCCTTTCGGGGTATAAGATCAACTCTAGCAAAACGGAGGCAATGCCCTTGAATCTCGACCCGGTGGCCCTGGATTACCTGCGTTTGAATTTTAAGTTTCGTTGGAAGACAGATGCGGTCAAGTACCTGGGGGATAACCTCACATCTACTTATGATTCCCTCTATAACCTTAACTTCCCCCCCCTTTTCCGAGAGCTGAGAACTCTTTTGAGCAAGTGGTTGCCCCTCCCTCTTTCGTGGATGGGGCGCATTGCGGCGGTTAAAATGAGCTTGCTCCCAAAATTATTATATTTCTTTGAAACCCTCCCAGTTAAGGTACCAATAAAGGAGCTGAAGTCCCTTCAGGCGGCTATCCTTAGATTTATTTGGTGTAACAAACGTCATAGGGTGGCCAGGGAGGTGTTGATGGCTCGGAGAAACAGGGGGGGGCTTTCTGTCCCGGACATCCTAAAATACTATTGGGCGGCCCATCTTAGGAGGATCCCCTGTTGGGTGTCCCTTTGGGCATACAACAGGTGGACTGAGATTGAAAAACTTTGGCTGGCGCCTATACATCCAAACGCGCTCCTGTGGCCCCCGGCCCGGTGTGATTCGCCCCCCCCTCTTCTTGGACCGATGCAGTTCACTAGGGACCTCTGGGCATTTTGCATTAGAAGATTTCCTTTGGCATCCCCCTGCTCCCCTCTGGTGTCCTTCATATACCAACCCTTGCTCCCAAGCAGTCTGGAGTCGGACATGGTGCACCCCTGGCTCAAGGCAGGTCTATTCAGATTTGCAGACATTATAGATGGAAGTACAATGCAGATCCATTCCTTTGAGTACCTTAGAGATAAATTCTCTCTCTCTAATCGAGAGTTTTTCCAATATCTGCAGATCAGAGACTTGGCTGGCTCCTTGTTTGGCAGGGCAGGGGCCTCGATTCCCACAGATTTTGAGAAAATTTGCAGAAGGGGCACTGATACTAAGGGGCTGATTTCGGAAATTTACATTTTGCTTTCTGATTCACGGGAGGGGCCCGAGGGGTCTTTTCCATACATGCGGAAATGGGAGTCTCTATTGGGAAGGCGGATACTTCCTCAGGAATGGGCAGCAATCTGGGGAAACGCCGCCAAGACGTCAATATGCACACTATATAAGGAAAATATCTATAAAATTTTGCTATTTTGGTACCACACTCCAGATTTCCTTCATGGCATAGACCCCTCCATACCGGCTTGTTGCTGGAGATGCGGGGGAGGCAGGGGCACCATTCTGCACATATTCTGGTCCTGTCCAGGGATAGTCCCCTTCTGGGAGCGGGTTAGAGGGTTGATCCATAAAGTACTATATATAGAGGTTGATCTTGATCCCCTGATCTATGTTCTGGGTCTTGGGAATGGGGGATTGGGAAAAACGGCCTCTAAGCTTTTGTCCCACATCCTTACGGCGGCCAGATGCTTAATTGCAAAGAATTGGAGGCAGCCAGGGACACCCTCACTCCAGAGCCTCAAGTATAGATTACTGGACGTTAGACGCATGGAACATCTCACGGCACTATTGCATGACACAGTTGACCGCTTCCAGGCCGTGTGGGCACCATGGGACTACTTTGCGGGACAGGAGGATCTGTGAGACTGAGGCCTATGGGTCCTATGGAAGGAGCATGGACTCTTGAAACCCTTCCCTCTTCCCTCCTATTTCTCCTCTCCTCTCCTAACCCTCCTCACCTGTCCTGTCATTGTTTGTCTAGGTTCGATAAGAATTGTGAATTTTATGTTTTATTTTATGTATGAAAAACGTAAATTGAAAATCTCAATAAAAATTCAAAGTTTAAAAAAACTTCAATTGCCACTTCTCAGCCCAATCCTCCAATTTACATAAATCTCCCTGTAATATAAAATTATCCTCCTCTGTATTGATTACCCTGCAGAGTTTAGTATCATCTGCAAATATTGAAATTCTACTCCGCATGCCCCCAATAAGGTCATTTATAAATATGTTGAAAAGAAGCGAGCCCAATACTGACCCCTGTGGTACCCCACTATGAACTGAGACCCAGTCCGAGTACGTACCATTAATAACCACCCTTTGTTTCCTATCACTGAGCCAGTTTTTAACCCAGTTACACATATTTTCCCCTATCCCCATTATTCTCATTTTATGTACCAACCTTTTGTGTGGCACCGTATCAAAAGCTTTTGAAAAGTCCATATATACAACATCCACTGCATTTCCCTGGTCCAGGCTTGAACTTACCTCTTCATAGAAGCTGATCAAATTAGTTTGACAGGATCGATCCCTCATAAACCCATGTTGATACTCTGTCATAAGGTTATTTTTCTTGAGATACTCCAGTATAGCATCTCTCAAGAAACCCTCAAGGATTTTACCAACCGTAGAGGTTAAACTTACCGGCCTATAATTTCCCGGCTCAGTTTTTGTCCCCTTTTTGAATATTGGCACAACATTTGCTATGCGCCAGTCCTGCGGTACCGACCCTGTTATTAAGGAATCTGAGAAGATTAAAAATAATGGTCTATCTATCACAGAACTCAATTCCTGTAGTACTCTGGGGTGTATGCCATCCGGGCCCGGAGATTTGTCAACCTTAGTGATTTCGAGGCGGCGGCGTACTTCCTGCTGGGTTAAGCAGGTAATATTCAAGGGTGAATTTATGGTATCACTGGTCATGTCATCTGCCATGACATTTTCTTGTATAAAAACCGTAGAAAAAAAGTCATTCAGCAGGTTGGCTTTACCCTCATCTCCTTCCACCATTTCACCAAGACTATTTTTAAGGGGGCCAACACTATCGCTTTTCAGTTTTTTACTGTTTATGTAGTTAAAGAATATTTTAGGATTATTTTTACTTTCTCTCGCAATGAGTCTCTCTGTCTCAAACTTAGCTAACTTAATTTGCTTTTTACATATTTTATTTAATTTTCTATAATTATATAATGCCTCATCACTACCTACCCTCTTTAATTCTTTTAAGGCTTTCTGTTTTTCTTTTATTGCTTCCCTTACAGCTCTATTTAGCCATAGGGGTTTTCTCCTATTTCTAGCATGTTTGTTCCCATAGGGTATATTTTCTGCACAAGCCCTATTCAGGATGCTCATAAAAGTCTCCCATTTGCTTTGTGTACTTTTATTACTTAGTACATCATCCCAGTTTATTGCACTAAGATCATCTTTCAACCGTTTAAAATTTGCTTTCCTGAAGTTTAGTGTCCTTGTAGCCCCTCTACTAGACATCTTACTAAAGAATACATGAAAACTTATTATTTTGTGATCACTATTCCCCAAGTAACCCCCAACTTGTATATTTGATATGCGGTCTGGCCTATTGGTTAGTACAAGGTCTAGTAGTGCTCCCCCTCTTGTGGGGTCCTGTACCATTTGTGAAAGGTAATTATCTTTCATTGTTATCAAAAATCTATTTCCTTTGCTGGAACTGCAAGTTTCTGTTCCCCAATTTATATCAGGATAGTTAAAGTCCCCCATAATAATTACCTCTCCGAGACTCGCTGCTTTATCAATTTGCTTTATGAGGAGATTCTCTACCTCTTCCATAATATTCGGCGTCTTATAACACACCCCTATCAGTATTTTATTATTCATTCTCCCCCCCCTTATCTCCACCCATAGGGACTCTACATTCTCAGTACCCTCACATATGTTGTCACGCAGGAGAGGGTAAATTACATCTTCACAACATGGTATGAAAATCGGACCAAGTGGAGTGCGATAAAACATCGCATTCCACTCGGAAAAATATTAACCTATGTGTCAGCACCCATGAGCGATTATTTTCTCGGCCCTAATCGGACCGAGAAAACAATCACAGCATGCTGCGATTGTAATGTGAGACTCTTTCTCTCGCACCCATTCAAGTATATGGGGCGAGACAAAGATCGCACTGCACTCGCACTCGTGGTACACCGGTGTACCGTGAGTGCAGGGCAAGAATGACAATAGCGGCTACGGAGGAGAGAGGGAGATAAATCCCTCCCTCTCCTCCTCCATGCCGGCCCTCCCCTCCTCCGCACTGGCCCGCCCCTCCTCAGTGCAAGCCCGCCCCCCCGCAGCTGAGGTCTGATCGCACAATCGGACCTCAGTCGCAGTGACACTCACATGACACTCGGCTCCTACTGTGCTGCCAGCGTGAGCCGAGTGTCATGTGAGGATCAGATTAGTCATACAGTTTAAGGGTAAGGCTGTGTCCGTACTTTGCGTTTTTACCTGCGTTTCAGCAGCGTTTTGAAATGCAGCGTTTTCATGCCAAAATGCATGCATTTTGATTTTCAAGTAAAGTCTATGGGAAATGGGGATTTCTTGTCCGCACTTTGCTGTTCAAAACGCTGTGTTTAATTTGCATAATTTTGGGCAAAAACTCTGTGTTCAAAGAAGCAGCATGTCAATTGTTTTTGCCATTTGGGCTGAGTTTTGCTAACATTGAAGTCAATGAGAAGTTGTACAAAGCAAGCAACATCAAAATTCCAGCATTTTACATGCTTTTTAGCTGCAGAAAGCATGCGTTTTGGACTACATAAACGCATGCGTTTCTGACATCAAAATAATGGAATGATATGTCCCTTTACACACACACATAGTCCGACAATTAAATTAATGAAAAATATTAATTTATTGTTATTTTAGCGATAAATAGTATAAAACCGCTATAATTATATTAAATATAACTATTTTCGTTATAATTTAATTAATTATATTTGTTTTCTTTTTTTTCCCTTTTTTCGTAGTGTTTGACTGTTTAAACTTTATATATCAGTGTCTTTATGTTCAAAACGCATGTAAAAAGCGCTAAAAACGTGGCTAAAACGCGGTAAAAACACATGCGTATTTATCGCATTTCTGTGCTCAAAAGCAACTTTGGCAAAAGCAATTTCTGCCAGAGGATGCGTTTAGAACTGCAACTACCTCGACGCAAAGTGCGGACATAGCCTAATGGTACTAAATAGTAATGAAAAGTATGCAAACTTTTGACTTTGCAGAAAGTAATAAAAATGATTTAAAACATTCTCTCTCATTATTCTGGCATTTGGCAAATATAAATAAATTGGTTACTAATTAACTTAAAATGGGAAAAGGTTTATTCTGATTTCATGTCAGATAGTGGGAAAAACATGCAGATGTGTCTTTTTAGATAATGTATGTAAACTTCTGGTTTCAACTGTACATTCACTGCTACTAAAGAAAGCTTGGAACAAATCCTTTTCATTTTGCTCTAATAAGTTATTTAGGCTTCACAGAAGAAGCTTGAGTAAGCAATTTTTCTCCTGGGTGTTTGTTAATGGGTATGCAATTATAAAAAGGTGTTGTCCACTCACAAAAATATCTATGGATTGCTAAAAATCAGAATCCAGATTACAAGAAAATCCATATTAAGATTACAGAAAGTGAACAGCAGAATGTTGAACAATTTAGATTTGAATGGTGAAGAGATTGACATCTAATAAAAATCTGTAATTTCTGAGCTTTTCAGAACAGTTTTGTCAAGACAAGGAGTAAAATGCACATAACCACATTGCATGCAAAATTATGTTAAAGAGTAAACCTTGGCATTGGTTTGTTCACAGTTTCTTGGAGTATATTTTTGTATGTTTTAAAAAAAAGAAAAAAAAACTGCCAAGCATTTTAACTTTTTTTTTTATGTGTTTTAATGGCTTTTGTTTAACATGCATTTGTATAATGTTTTCAAGTCCTAAAAAGAAAGAAAATAAATAAATGGTAAAACCCAACTTCAAAATTTCAGCACCCTTCCCCCTCCCACCTCCAAGAATTAATGCCGTGCTTTAATAATTCAATTTAGACTTTAAAATAACATCTTTCCACATAAAAACAAGATGGTCAAAATCAATAATGAGAAAATTGTGCTGCAAAATTGAAAAATTTGAAATTGCAAAATTTGGTGCACACCTCATTTACTGCAAATAATTCCCATTTATTTTTGCCAATGTTGCCATTTTACTAAAATTTACAATTGGTATATAGCAGAAAACCCTCCAATCACCTGACAAAGCTTTTATAATTTAAGGGGTGGTTCACTACTCTGCAATAGTGGCTTCATCCTTAAAACGGATAGAGAAGGCTTTTGTCAAATACCTTATTCAGTCAATTCTGCCTCTGAGCGGCACTACTGCGGTCCGCTCATCCCCATGAAGTGACCCCCGGGCTCCGTGAGCTCTGAGATCCGGTGATGTCAGGTCAACTTCCAGTTGACCTGACATCACCGAGGCCGGCCCCAGTCTCTGTGAGTGACTGGGCTGTGGGCGGCATTTCCCCGCTCATCACAGCCCAGCATGTCGAGCACTCTCTCCTTCACTGCAGAGCGCCACAAGCAGGAGATGCTGGGCAGTGACGAGCGGTAAAACTCCACCCACAGCCCATTCACTCATTAAGACCGGGGCCGGCTGTGGTGATGTCGGGTCAACTGGAAGTTGACATGACATCACCGGATCTCAGAGGTCACGGAGCCCGGGGTCACTTCATGGGGATGAGCGGACCGCAATAGCGCCGCTCAGAGGCAGAATTGGCTGAACAAGGTATTTATAATAAGCCTTCCCTATCAGTTTTACAGGGATGTGGTCACTGATCCAGAGTAGTGAACCAGCCCTTTAATACTGGAAGATGAGGTGAACTTGGAAGATGAAGTGAACTATAGGTAAATCTATGCCAGCCCATGTTTGCCTTTTGATGCGTAGACATCCAGAAATGTGCCAAATTTATTAAAAGGCTTGTATGAACATATCCTAATGTGAATATATGCAAGAAAAATGGCTATTTTCTTCTACACATACAGCCAATGGACAAATAGGGCGCTATCTGGTTTTACAGCATAGCCTCAATGGTGAAAAGTTTGGGTAGTATTTCTGAAAGTGTGCAGCCAAATATTTCTCATATCATACCACCCCTATAATTCTCCTGACAATGTGACTGTAGAACGTTCCTGTGTATCGACACCTGTAGTGCACTAGGTAGTATTTCTGTAGCCATATTCTTTAATACAACCCCTCCCCCCCTTCCCTAAAGCCACTTTAAAATTACATTTATTTTCTGATTTTAATCTCCGGTTCTCCCGCTTTTAATCAGCAAATGAATCCTAAAGATCTCAGCCAAGTTTTTAGTAATAAGAAATCTACAATTCTATTGCATATTCTGTACACTGGGGCACATGTGGTAAAGTGTCAGCCGGCAAACTGTCCGTGTTGCTAGGAAACAGACGACAGGCTATGTCTGCGGCACATTTATAATATATAGTATGACTTTTTTCATCAATATGTGGCTTGGGGAGTTCAGTAAGAAAGTGAAAATAAGCAGCAAACTCTCAACTCCAAAAATAAAAATAAAAAAATAGAAAACACAATATACTCTCCTCATCTACCTGTCTGGGATCTCGTGTCTGGTCCTCTGCCAGTGTTTAGATAATTAGGCCTTCTAACATTCTATGACCGCTATAACCAATCACTTGGGAATAGATGTCATTGTTGGAGCTTTGTGAACACAGACAAAAAAAGGACCCCTGTGAAAGAACAATATATAGGTCCTTTGCAGCCCAAGAGCTACTCATAATGCACAATTCCACCTACTTTTGAGATAAAAAAAAAAAGGGCCTCCCAACTTCTTGCGCCCCTGTCCGGTTGCACAAGCTGCAACAATGAGTAGGAGGTTGCGTTGTACAGTAGACATCAAGGCAAGTGTCACCAGGGAAGGTTACTAACCTCTCATTAGAAGGAAAGAGCTTCCATCCCATGTAATAATCGAGAAGATGGCATTGAACCTTCTCTAACTTTCCAATATCTTTTTTAAGAATGTGGATCCCATATTTAAGATGTGGCCCTACAAGTGATGTATAAAAGGGGTAATAACACATTAGGGATTTCTCTTTATACACCCTAATATCTTATTTCATTCTGCCCCAAAAACACCAAGTGGCCAAGCATACACTGATCTCTTATACAATTCCCATTCATTTCTATTGGTTTGAGCTGCAAGGAGCTACATATAATGGAAGCATTATACAGTACAAAGAAACTGAAGTTATTTAGTACTTGCAGATCTTTTTCACAAGGTAACATGCAAAGGACACACAAAGCATGAAAGTCCTTGCATTACAGTCCGATAGACCTTCTATACGGTCAATAGTTACCCGAACAGCAGTGCAATACGAATTCACACGGAGATATCAAAACACATGACGCCGATACGTCCAGCCATGCTTTAAATAGATTTCCTCCTGACTCTGAAATGGTTTGTGTAGCGCTGATTCTCTGGTGAAAAAAAGCTGTCAGGAGAAGAGAAGCCAGTGTTGTCACGAGTGCAAAGGGAAATTTCATCTATTTTGTAAGAGATTGAGTTGTAATAAACTGGGTTGGTGTGGCAGCTCAGTGCCTCATGATGCGATATCGCAGGACTGTCACAAAATGGGGAGCGGTAGCACATACATGTGCAAAAAGACCCTGCTCTTGAGGTTGCATTTGATGACCTGCGTCTCCCCCTTTCGGGATCATCCTGCATGAGAGGTATGAGGTTAATCTGGCTTGTCCTATCTCCTATGGGAAGATAAATAGAACTCCGACTGCGGGCATCCATCTTGGACCGTAGAGAGATGCTATTCTGTGCCCTCCGCAGAGAAGCCCTCTCTTCTGCATCTCGTCTTTCATCTTCAGAGTTCATGGTCAAGAAGCGAAGGACAACTAAGTTGAGGAAAGCTCCAATCACCGTCAGCCCCACTAAGATATACATAAAGCTAAAAGCAACATATGGTGGTTTCTTCTGCAAAGCTTCATTTTTTTGAAGGGCAACAAAGTCTCCAAACCCTATGGTTGTAAGAGTAATAAAACAATAATAGTAAGAGTGGAAGAAGGTCCAACCTTCAAAGTAAGAGAAGGCGGCTGCCCCTATGCCCAGTGTACCAATGCAAGAAAGGAAGCCAACTAACACCATATTTTCCATGGACACCTCAGTCTTCCTCATGCGAAAACATTTTTTTAGCTTTTTTAATAAGAATCTGACAAATGTGTTCATGCGTTCTCCCAGGCTCTGGAACATGACCAGGGTGAGGGGAATCCCGAGGACAGCATAGAACATACAGAAGACTTTCCCAGCATCTGTTCCTGGGGCAGCGTGACCGTACCCTATAGAAAAAGAAAAAAAAAACAAAAAACAAATGTTAAATAGAGAAGATTTAGTTATCTGAAACTAGAGACAATCATCAGAATACATATACTGTTGGTGTGGCTCACATGATCTATTTAAAGGCAATCTATCAGCAGACTTAATACAGAGATTTTAGTAATGCCTCGCTTGTTAATCTCCATGATGTTGTTTACTTACAATGTTTGTTTTAGCACCAGTAACATATGATTGCTGGACTATATTGCCTCATGCACTGCAGTCAAATAGGACCCTGTGGTGATTAGTAGATCACTGTCAATGTACAATCTCTATAGAGAGCGTGCTGTGGGCGGGGGCATCTTTGAGCTCTGCTGCATGCTAACCCTAAAAACCTTGATTGTGATAGAACTGCCACACCCAGTAAACTAAGTGATATATCACTGGATTCAGAGCCTCTTTGACAACATCATTCTGCTCTCAATTAAAGTAACAAAAAGCTGCTGACAGATTCCCTTTAAATGCTACTACAATGTCAGACACAACCTATGGACATAAGTGAAGCGGTTTGGTGAGGACAGACCTTTAGTGTCCAATTTCAACCGAAATTTTTATTTAGAAAAAAAAATGATTTCTTAAAACAGATACATAGGTTTTGAGCAAATATTTCAAATTTAGTTCTTGCCTTGCTACCTGATATGTGACACATACCTAACCTCTGTGTAATGGAGCTTGGAGGTCATAAATCAATATAACTCTATGAGAGCCTCGTTCCTGCCTCATTCGGGCTCTCATAGAGTTACATTTAGGGCTTGTGATCTAACTTCTGACTTCCGGCCAGTCAGAAGTTATGGGCACAAGATGGAACAGTGGGACCGGAAAGATGCTGAAAAACGATGAATCCGCTGGAAGGTGGGTTTTAGAATGGGAGCAGGGGAATAACATTTAAAGCACCCCTCCAGCGCTGAGAAAAAAAAAGGGCTGGAGTGATGATTTAAAGGCACTCTGTCAGCACAGAATGACTGTTGAAGCCAAGTATAGGTGCATCATAACGGGGCTAATCATTTAAATACACCTTCCCACCTATTTGTTTTCCCTCAGTCTTCACCTTCCGCTTTTCTTTGCTTGACAGCTCTAGCTTCACAGAGCCACTGAAAGGCAGAGATAGATAGAAAACAAGCAGCTGTGAAAATGTATTCCAATGATTATCCCCACTATGATGCACGAGCGTAGGCACTTGGTGTGAAAAGTCTTTCTGTGCTGACATAGACCCTTTAAAAAGTTAAATGGAACCTGCCAATCAATTAAAGCTGCCCAAATTGTGGGTAACACGAATCAGTGCATGACTGCACATTTGCAGCCAGGTGTATTTTTTCTCTGAAATATAGTTTGAAGAGGTGGTAGGCGAACATAGTCCACTGCTGCTATCGGTGAGCTTCTCCTAGCACTGTGTAATGCCTGCCTGGAACCACGGACTCAGACTGGCTGTGATAGACAGGCTAGAGGAAAGCCGCTCACAAAGCAGGACCCCGTGAACCTGAAACCCTTTAACCCCTATAAAGGGATTTGGAATTACACAGGGCCCTGGAGATCACTACCTGTGGTAGGCTGCAGTCCGATGAGAGTAGTAACCAGGCAGGGTCAAAATGTGAAATGCAAATCAGGGACCGAATCAGGCATGCAAGGATATAATCAGAAAACAAAGCAGAGGTCAAATCCGGATCAGGCAGCGAGGTACAAATACGGCAGGCAGGAAAGTAGTCAGAGAGCAGGCCGGGGTCAAAACAGGAATCAATAATCAGAGTAGGGAGAACCAGAGTATAGCAAGAGTACAATCTATATTTGGCAATGGCCAGCAGACAGAAGGGGGGATAAAAG
Source organism: Anomaloglossus baeobatrachus (assembly GCF_048569485.1). NCBI lineage: Eukaryota > Metazoa > Chordata > Amphibia > Anura > Aromobatidae > Anomaloglossus > Anomaloglossus baeobatrachus. The sequence goes on from NC_134357.1 coordinate 381,716,151, forward strand.
GGTGTGGTGTCTTCCCATTGGCTGTAGCTGAATAGTGGCAACCTCAGCTGGAAGACACACGCTAGCTACACTCAGCCATTGGTACTGAAGGCGTCAGGAAAACCCAGCCTAGTGGATGAGCTGAGCCTGCGCCTACCAGAGCCACTGGTACCGACTCCTCCCCCATCACCAGCACAGTCCACAGCGGAAATACAGCGGCACCTGGTGACTGAAGCACATGCTGCCACGTGCTCTCCTCCCTCCCCTCCCCTGTGTTGTCCCACCTGTCTGTATGAAGCAAAATTAAAATACATTTACACCACAGAGTGCTGCCGATCTCTTCTTTGGATGGACGTTCTTTATCTTGGCAATAGCACCTCGGGTTCGGCTAGTTTTCCTCTAGCCAGGCTAATCAGGTGAAGACTCAGAAGGCGCACAAGATCTTGCTGCAAGACTGAATGACAGGTTCCCTTCAATATAAAATTGTAAGACTTGGTTTGTGTGCATCAGTTTTTTCTTGTATCTTGCATATTCTGATAATGAAGATACTGGATACTGTTTGGCCGAAATAAAACAGTCCATTGTCCTATAATGTCTGAATGCTGATGACTCTGCAAGTTTCAATGTTACTCTACATTTGATGAAGTATCTAACAGCTATATAAAGTAAATTCTTTAAAAAGGAGACAATCAGAAACCATAGGGTCATCAAACTAGATAGGGTAGTAAAATAAAAGTACAGACATACCTTCCTGACTACACATGGATATTACATTGCTGGGAAAAACAAATCAACCTTCAACTTATGTGTCACTGAGGTCCAAGCACACCGAGGGTGGGTGATCCTCCGGGTTATTCCCCTCACTAAACAGATATCAGTGAAGCACTCGGGGTTCCAGGTGGGCAGGGAATAGTCCAGATAATCAATGCACTAGTCAGGAATTGGCCCTCTATGCACTGAACCTTTATGAAAATGAGAATATGTGGTTATTCTCAGCAAAGGAAAATCCATTTGTGGCCAGGGAGTCTGGGCTTGTGTTGTGGTACTTTTCCCAGCATTGTAATTAGTTTGGTGAAGCCCAAATGAATGAGAAGGAAAAAAAAAAGCAGCAATCAAAACAAAAAATAAATGAAAAACACAATTTCATCATCTTGGATAAAATGCCATAGAACAAAAAAATTAAAAAAACAGAGCACATGACGCGTTTCGGATTGCACAGGCTCCTTACTCATACCTTTCCTCTATTAGTCTGGTGACCCTAAAGAGCCCTTTAAAAGGCAGTTTTCCCCCTTTCCAACCCATTTTCAGATTGGCGCCACTATGAGCAGGTCCTAGTTGAGAAGAAACATAAGGCCAATGTAGTAGTACATGCTGCCCAATAAAACGGATGAGTTTCATGGAATACATCAAAAAGGCCAAGGCTGCTCTTCCTTACCGGCTCTCCACACCTTGCTCTGAGGTTTATAGTCCCTAAAATAGCATATGGCAAGTAGGAATCTTCTTGACTCATCTCTTTTGACTAGAATACAGTGTCCCCATTCTTCCATTGTACAGTGTCCCCAATGGAAGACACTGTAGAATGGAAGAAGTCCAGATTTCGGTGACCTAAGGTGCCATTTAAGAAATGGAGCATCTCCTTCATTTTCCTGAAGCTGATGATGTTTTATTAATTTAATTAAATTTTAAAAAAGGCACAATCTGTCAGGTAACATTTCAGAAATACAGTATCGCTCTCATACAAGCCCAAAATACACTGACTACACAGAAATAGAACTTACTGCTGGCACGGAAGCCACCGTCTAATGTGAGAACACTGAGCTGTACACATTAATGCCGCGTACCCCCCGCAGACCTCAATGCAGGAGCTCACATTGCTGCTATTTCTGGAGCTTTAGTAGGTAGGTGTGAAAGCAGCCTCTAATAGATGGAGCACCATGGTGATCACAGAAAATCTGACACACTGCTGGCTCTGTACTTTATATAGTAAATGTCTGATCTCTATTCCGACAATATCAGTCTGTGGATAGCGAAACACACACAATGATTTTACAAGCAATCTCATCTGTCCTAGTAGTGTTTCTTACTATGGTTATCACAGCAAAAGTATAAATCATCCTGTAGTTTAGTAACCTGTGTCATCCAATGGACATCGGACCAGATTCATTAAGACTGGCATTGTTCACGAAGGAATAAGATGCGGCTAATTAGTTAAGATATGCATGACACTTTAAAGAAAATCTGTCACCAGGTTTTTGCTATGAAATCAGAGAGCAGCAGAATGTAGGATGCATGATTCCAGCAATGTATCATTTACTGGACTGCTTGAAGTTTTGATAGAATCCATGTTTCCTCTGTTGTAGATGTAGTAGTACTCAAATTGCTAAACTGTGTATAACCTGGCCCACACCCCTGATTGGCAGCTTCTGGTGTACACTGCATTTTAAGCAAGCTGCCAATTAGTGGTGGGGCGGAGTTACACAGATTAGCTGGTCTGCCATGCAGAAAACCTAGTCCTGTAGTGATAATCTCTTGATGATAAAACACTGATTATATTGAAGCTACAATTCATAGTGATACAAATATGTGACACATCCCTGGAATAAGGCTCTCTGCCCTCACATTATGCTGCTCTCAGGTTAAACCAACAGATTTCCGTTAAATAATTAGTTGCATCTTACAAATGCTTGCATCTCTGAGAAAATTAACAACAAATGTTTTATTTGAAAAAAAAAAAAACCTCCCCAAAACATTCCCTCTTTCACCAATTTATTTGAAAGAAAAAACAAATTAGGGTCCGTCGTAATCCAATAAGGGGGTCCCATGATGATCCATACTCACTCTCCCAGTCAGTCAATGAAGAACAGAATATTCCCCATTGGCTGGGAGAGTAATGCAGTGACCTAAGCTAACATCATGAGGTCAGCCCAGGTCACTGCAGGGCATGACCAGCGCTGATTTCAGGAGGTTAGCTAGGTACATTACCTGTGGTGATGGAAGCCACTGCACTCCTGACGTCAGCGCTGGTCACTGACTTCTATGCCTGCCGTATTCTCAGATTATCTTTCGTGAGCGGCCTGTGATGAAACCACTAGTCACAGTCTCGGGCTGCTCGCGAGCGATGATGTAAGAACGCGGCGGTCAGTGACAAGCGCTGACATCAGGAGTGCAGGACTTCATCACCGCAGGTAATGAACTTTACTAACCTCCTGACGACAACGCTCATCATCCCCGTGGCTGGTCGCTCACTGCTGTGCGAACAGCTGCTAACACTGCAGTGTGGGCTGCGGGGCTGGCGAGGGAGCGGGACACAGACTGCAGGGGCACCCGACGGAGGTCACACGAAAGTGCTTCCGTGCGGCTTCCCGGGATTCTGCGGACCCATTGACTTGTATTGAGTCACGGTCCGTTATTACGAACAGAATATTACATGTTCCATAACAATGGAACGGACATACGGCATCCGATGTGTTTTTTGTAGGATCGGATGCACAAGGACGTGCTTCCATGTGCCATCCGATCCTACACAAAAGACATTGAAAAGATGGTCCTGTCAGTAAGTCCGCAAAATAACAGGAACTGACCAGGACAGACGGAACGGTCATGTGAATGATCCCTTAGTAACAGACATATGATGGTATCAGGACAGCGTAATTTTTGTTTTCTGCTCCTATGAAGGAACAAAGAACCAGAAATGTTTAGCGTAAATGTGAACTTAACCTTATACAGTCCTGTGTCCAAGTTACTGAATAAAAGCAACTTAATACAATCCTCAAAAGCTGAAGACATTTTTTTTTTTTTTTTTAAATGGTGGAGGAGGTTTCCGTTAAATCAATGGTGGACATCAAGACTCTTAAGGGTGCTTTACACGCTGCGACATCGCTACCGATATATCGTCGGGGTCACGTCGTTAGTGGCGCACATCCGGCGCCTGTAGCGACATCGCAGCGTGACACCAAGGAGCGACGATCAATTATCGCAAAATCATTCAAAAATGGTGATCGTTGATACGTCGATCTTTTCCTTAATATCGTTGCTGCCACAGGTACGATGTTGTTCGTCGTTCCTGCGGCATCACACATCGCTATGTGTGACACCGCAGGAATGATGAACATCTCCTTACCTGCGTCCACGGGCAATGAGGAAGGAAGGAGGTGAGCGGGATGTTACGTCACGCTCATCTCCGCCCCTCTGCTTCTATTGGCCGGCCGCTTAGTGACACCGCAGTGACGTCGCTATGACGCCGAACGCACCTCCCCCTTGAAGGAGGGATTGTTCGGCGGTCACAGCGACGTCGTTGACAAGGTATGTTCGTGTGACGCTGCCGTAGCGACAATGTTCGCTACGGCAGCGAGCACCAAATGTCGCACAAACGACGGGGGCGGGTGCTATCGCGCTTGACATCGCTAGCAATCGCTAGCGATGTCGCAGCGTGTAAAGCACCCTTCACTCTTCAAAATCATGAGGACTACCCAATATATTATGAACAATAACATACTCCTGCTATAAATGAGTTTTCTTATCATTCACATTAGGGGCAAATGTAATCCTTATATAATAAAAGCCTAGGAGACAACTCATTCTTTAATATTTTATTGCTTCACTTATAGTCACGTAACATACTTTTGTGTAACATGTGAGCAAAATGCTCTGCTTCAATGCCCTTGAACTCCAAATTAATAAGAGTTGTTTTACAAGCGCTTGAGAAATCAATACAGCACAGCCAAGCATGGTGTACTGAGAGTTTCTGGTTTATTACATCATGTGATCAGATATATATAGTACATCATACAAAGAAATTACCATGCACCAATAAGAGCCCCAGGGGCGTGTGTAGAAATGTGAGACTTCCCCGCCCATCAGTGTTATCTGAATCCTATGACATCATTCAGTTACAAGACAAGATGGTTTCTATACAATACAAAATGGCTTGTATTCTCTCACAAACACTGACATTTATATAGTCCACCATGACCAATTAATGTGCTACAAGCATGTACGGTCTTTATAACTTTATCTTGTGGCAGGGTTAACAAACACCAGAGAAGAATACAAAAAAAATGGTGCAAATTATGATCAACCTGAAAAATATCAAACCCCTGGTACTTTTGTAGAGAGTTTAGATGTCTGAAAAGTACTTATCTGTTGACCATTGGCCCTTTTTTCATGAAACAAACCAGCTGCTGACCGAAGTAAAAAAATTGATCTGACATGTTTTTTTTTTTAATTGTCAGATGCTGTAGTGTAGATGCATAGTTGCACACTGTATCTTGTCAATGGAAGGTCAGATATGGTCAGTGATCATGGTAGAGAGTGAAAATAACAAGTCCCTGGTTGCTATCATGCTATTTTTTATTTACTCTGTCTAGAAATAGGATATGACTACAGTTAGTATAATGAATTGAAGTTTTCCATTCCAACAGAAGTCTTGGGAGGACTTAATTCCCTTCATGAATGGCCCATAATCTTCATTGCCTCGAGCCATGACCATCCTTAGGTGTTGGAGAATGCATTGTGGAGCACATATGAGACACGTCTTTGAGGAACATCACGGAGCGCTCTGCCTATGCTCAATATGTGGAGCCATGACAAAGAATCTTCACATGAAAGAGAGCGCGGCTGAGTGCTAATTACCATTCTCCCGGCCGCAGAATTACACTGAGTGCCATAGTCTGGCTTTCTTATAAGTACTCGGTGTGAGTGCCAAGCAGAGGAGATAAGTGGCCTGTGTTTAGAGGAAATTATCTCTGCTTTTAACCTCCTATTACTTAAAATGCAAATGGGAAAACATTTCCTATAAATCTCTCACAGAGCATTTCTATTTAATGCATAATGAATGCCGTTGTTAAATATTACTGAAATAAGTGAGCAGAGCTTCATTCATTATTTACAGACAACTTTGTTCCCAATCAACATTTCTGAGGGTGCGTGAATCCTGGCACTGAGAATCCAAGATGAAGGTGGAAATGGAGAAAAAATAAGCTTAGCTCTTCAAGCAGAGCTTCAGTATTAACAGAGGTCATGTCTGACTGTTATCTCTCATCTCATCGAACCTGTGGACCACCACCAACGCTCTACACCAAAAATGTCCATGCCAGGCATCTAACTATAGGTGGTGCAGTAGTAGCAGTTACAAGGGCCTATCAATCTATCCCTGTATTAAATCGGTCTATACTGTTGCTGGATTAAAAAAAATAATTCTCTGTTCATACTTGCACTACGGTTTTTCGTTGTAGCTTCAAGTGCATTTGACAGAGCTCTTGAGTAGCAGCATTCTTGCCATCAAAACAATGGAAACCTCTATGAATCTTTGACATATTGCAATGAATAGTCAACAGGGTCCATCAATCACGATGAATCCATCAATGCAGAAAAAAGTTGGAAGACAGGAGCGCAATAATTGGGTCTTATCAGATGCTACTGAGGGGGTGATCAACTGGGAGAACTTACCTTGTAAAGCTGTGCAAGTCACAACTAACTATAGACGCTTGTATAACATGGCTGCTGCGGCCCCACGTGAAATAGAGGATACAGTTAGCTAGATAGTGATAAATGCCAAGCTGCAATGAGAAGGAGACAGTCAATATATCATCAAAAAGATTTATTTCAATGCGTTTCAGAGAGAACCCTCTCCTTCAGGAAAAAAAAAAAAAAATCACACTGATAAGGAGGAGAGGGGTTCTCTCGGAGACGAGTTGTGAATTTTCCTGAAGGAGAGGCGTTCTCTCTGAAACGCGTTGAAATAAATCACTTTGATGACCTATTGAATGTCTCTTCCTTATGGCAGTGCAGCATTTATCCCTATCTAGCTAATGGTATCTTCGAGGAATCCATCAAAACATCATAGCTCCAGTTTACAATGAAGATAGCCTAAAGCCTGCTTTACATGGTACGATCGATTGTGCGATTTCACAATCGATCGTACCCGCCCCTGTCCTTTCTGCGTCACGGGCAAATCGCTGCCCGTGTCGCACAAAGTCAGTAACCCCCGTCACACATACTTACCTCTCGTGCGACCTCGCTGTGGGCGGCGAACGTCCACTTCCTGAAGTGGGAGGGACGTTCGGCGTCACAGCGACGTCACACGGCCGCCGGCCAATAGAAGCGGAGGGGCGGAGATGAGCAGGATGTAAACATCCCGCCCACCTCCTTCCTTCCACATAGAGCCGGCGGCGGCCGCGGGAGGCAGGTGAGCTGGTCATCGTTCCCGTGGTGTCACACGGAGCGGCGTGTGCTACCACGGAAACGATGATCAACCAAATTAAACGATATTATGGAACCTAACGAGCAGTACCCGACTCACGATTTGTGAGCGATACTGCGTCGCTAGGAGGTGTCACACAGGCCGGCATCGCCAGCGATGCCGGATGTGCGTCACAAAAACCGTGACCCCGACGATCTATTGCACGATAGATTGTCTGGTGTAAAGCAGCCTTAAGTCAGCTTAGTTTGAAAATGTAACTGCTGAAAGCTGCGACTACACCATACAGCACTGATATTTGTATCATAAAGCTGATATCTCAATCAACAGTGGTAATACAGTGGTGGATACCGCAATTTCAGATAGCGCTGACCACAGCTCCAGATGATCCTGAGGACCAAAGTAAGGCCACACTGATGAAGGTCTGTTCCAAATGAAATGTCTGTGCTGGTCCTTCAGTTCTTTCAATAAATCAACCACTTTATCGCCATATCCAAAATCGGACTGGCTCCCGGAGGAACCTTTTGTAATACCAGGCCTAGCTACGGTTATCTGCACTGAACTCCGGAGCTCTCACCTGAGCTCTGAAGTACAGCCTGGACTGAACTCAGGCTTTGCAGAACTGAACCGCGAGCGCCGACTGATTCCACGGCGATTGCGGTTCAGTTAATGTCACAGCTGTGGACAGGCCAGGCTGAACTCCGAAGCTCAGGTGACAGCTTCGGAGTTCAGCCCGGCTTGTCCGCAGCTGCTGTGCCGCCCCAGCAGCGTATCGAACCGCTCGGATCTGGGGGTGGTGTTCATTCATGGCTCCAGGGTCTCTGGACCCGGGGGCTTAGGGGCCACACTCAAATGTAAAAGGGGGTATTTACAGGGGATTTGGTGTAGTTTGGGACACCACCTGTGGTGTACAGTAATTAGGAGTACCACCGCTGTCATTGGGAGTACCAGGGGTGATGGAGTGGGGGAACTAGGTGACGTTGCCCTCCATGGGTAGGGGCAGGCCCCGGGACTCTGTTTGGAGGTGCTGGGACGCAGTGCAGGGGCTCAGTCGAGTACTCATTCAGCAATGAAGCAGACGCTGACAACAGGGTAAACCAAGTCTCTGAACGCCGTTGCCTCTCGAGGGGAGCTCGTCAGGGTCCCGTTCCCTACCGTGCTGCTGCTGGTCTGTAACCTGCAACTAAGTTTTAGATTGTCCGTTGTGGTCCGGTAGCTTGGAGCTATCTGGGCCCCACTCCCCACTGTGGCTAAGTGAAGGAACCTGCTCTCAGGAGCGCACACTTGAAATTTCAGTAGGCTGCTTGTTAGGAAAGCCCTATCCCCCTCGTTGCGCTAGTGCCCCCGATCTCTGAGCTGGTGGGAACAGTCCATAAAAGGCCCCGTTCTCCTCAGGTTAATTGCCGAATTAATTGCCGGGTTGCCTGAAGCTTCTTCCCAACCTACTGCACGGGTAGGGCAGTTTGTGCAGTACCCTGTGACGACCTGAATAGTCCAGGAGCGTCACACTGCCATGAACTGAACCGCAAGCGCCGGGGAATCAGTCGGCGCTTGCAGTTCAGTCCTGTAAACCCCGAGTTCAGTCCAGGTTGCACTCCGGAGCTTAGGTGAGAGCTCCGGAGTTCAACCCAGGTAACCGAAGCCAGGACTGGTATTACTGGAGGTTCCTCCGGTAGCCAGTCTGACACTGGCCATATCTGAGTGCCAAGTCTTATTCCCAGCTATAGACCTTTTAAGACTGAACATATGAACAGCAAGTTGTTTTGACATTGCTGTGAATATGTTCCTTCATTTTAGGGTTTGCTTAGCGCTTTTTCAGACAGGTTACGACACATACCCAACCGAAAAAGTCGACGTGTGTACATACTCTTATCAGCCACATTTTTAAAAGATGTCTTTGATGGGACTACAGATTATTTTTTTCCTTTTGCATTTTAGTTTTTTCCTCTCCTTTACAAGAAGCATAAAACTATTTTTTTTAATACTTTCATTAACATAGTCATACAATGGCTTGTTTTTGCAGGACCAGTTGTAGTTCTGAATGATGCCATTTACTTTACCATGTAATGTACTGATAAAAAAAAAAAAAACAACATCACCAGGTCAGCAAGATGATAGCGATCACAAACAGAGCCTGATTCATCACGGACTTTTTGGCAGGTGGCATACAACATCTTGAGATGTTGCAAAATTTTCTACAACTTGAAGGTCACTGGCTTAAATTTTGCCAGAAATGGTTTATAGTCCCCAACTGGAGTACACGTCTGACAGAGGCCACAGCAGTTGTAAAATGTCACCAATTCAAAAAGAGATGTGCACTTCTTAACCCCTTCACTCCCCAGCCAGTTTTGACCTCAGGAACACTTTAACGGATGCCAATGATTCTATACGACTGTTTTTCTGTGGCATATTATACTTCATGTTCGTGGTAAATTTAAGATGATTTGTTTTGCGAAAATTTGTGAAAATTTTGTAATTTTCAAATTGTAGTTTTTATGCCCTTAAAGCAGATATTTAGTAACTATTTTGTGTGCAATTATTAACATTTCCCACATGTCTACTTTACATCAGCATCACTTTTGAAACATTTTTTTTTTTTATTTGGAAGCTAGAATGGTTAAAAGTTTATGCGCAATTTCTCATTTTTTGAACTAAATTTATAAAACCTATTTTTTTTTATTGACCACATCACATTTGAAGTGACTTTGAGGTCCTAGGTGACAGAAAATACCCATAAGTGACACCATTCTAAAAACAGCACCCTTTTTCCCCACAACAATGTTACTTTAGCACCAATTTTTTTTATTTTCACAAGGGTAACAGGAGAAAATTAACCATACAGTTTGTTCTGCAATATTTCCTGAGTACGTTGACCCCATATATGTGGTGGAAAACTTCTGTTTGGGTGAACGGCAGGGCTCAGAAGGGCAAGGGCTCCATTTTGGTTGGAATAGATTGCGGACGCCATGTCACATTTAAAAAAGCAACTGACATACCAAAACAGCAGAAACCCCTCACAAGTGACCCCATTTTGGAAGCTACACCTCTCAAGGAATTCATCTTGGAGACTAGTGAGAATTTGTAACCCTCAGGCATTTCACAGAATTGTGAACACAGAACAGACATAGTCTTTGGATTTGCTTAATAAAAAGAGCCCATACAAGCCAAAGTTTAGAAAGATATTAAATATTTTATTAAAGTGCTGTTGGGTACAAAAATACATAGATATACATATGGACCAGAGGGAACGGTGCTGAAGGGGAAAGAACCCCACGTGTCCCGGAGAGTGGAATGGGAAGATTATTCCTCAACCGTGATCTTAAAACACCATAAGCAGAGCTGCATCATAACATTAAAAGGAGGAATCCACATAGAGTGAAAAAAGCCTTCCATGCACCATATAGTAAGGGCAGCACTACGCACTTACTCAGATCACTGAAACACCGGGATAGACACGGAGGGACCGGCGTCCCAACACGTGTTTCGCGTTTAGGTATGCTTTGTCGGGGGACGTATCTTTTATCCGCCCCCCGACGAAGCATACCTAAACGCGAAACACGTGTTGGGACGCCGGTCCCCCCGTGTCTATCCCGGTGTTTCAGTGATCTGAGTAGGTGAGTAGTGCTGCCCTTACTATATGGTGCATGGAAGGCGTTTTTCACTCTATGTGGATTCCTCCTTTTTATGTTATGATGCAGCTCTGCTTATGGTGTTTTAAGATCACGGTTGAGGAATAATCTTCCCATTCCACTCTCCGGGACACGTGGGGTTCTTTCCCCTTCAGCACCGTTCCCTCTAGTCCATATGTATATCTATGTATTTTTGTACCCAACAGCACTTTAATAAAATATTTAATATCTTTCTAAACTTTGGCTTGTATGGGCTCTTTTTATTAAGCAAATCCAAAGACTCTGTCTGTTCTATGTTCATTATTCATGAGTTGTTGCTTGGAAATTTTTGTGATTTTTCTGTGCGTCCTGCATGTCTCAATTCACAGAATTGTGTTACATTGGGCTGAGTAAATGAAAATTACTTTTTGTTCACTAAAATAATGCTTTGACCCCAAGTTTTCAATTTTCAAAAGGTAGAAAACAAACAATACAATTTGTTACGCCAATACCCCATATGTGTTTGAAAACTACTTTTGAGGCACAGTACAAATCTCAGAAGGGAAGGTGTGCCATATTCTAGTGCAGATTTGGCTGGAATGAATTGAGGGTGCCATGTCACATTGGCAGAGTCACTGAAGTACCAGAACAGCAGAACCCCTCCATAAGTGACCCCCATCTTACAAACTACACCTCTCTATGAATCCATCTAGGAGTGAAGTGATTATTTTGACCCTACATGTATGTCACTGAATTTTATACCATTGGTTGATAATGTTTGTGGTAAAAATAATTAGATGTTTACCACAAACATTTTGCTTTAGCCCCAGATTTTATATCTTCACACAGCGAATTGAGTAAATATGGCACCAAAATTTGTCACACAATTTCTGCTGAACGTGGCAATACCCATATGTGGCTGTACAGAAAGAGGGACTCAGAAGGGAAGGAGAGCTATTTGACTCTTGACCCCTCAAGTGACCCTATTTTGGAAATTACACCCCTCTAGGAATTTATCTACAGGTCCAGTGACTATTTTGACTTCATGGGTGCTTTCCAGAAACAAGCAGCAATGGATGTTGCAGAGTGAAAATTGCAAATCTGCCATTGTAGTGACCAGTATGTTGTAGTGTCCAAAGATAGTGCCCAGCTTGTGCTTCTGGAGACACGCACCTGGTAAATTAAGCGGGATCCCTTACCATAGAAATGCCAAACATTTGGACGCTAAAGGGGGCATTTCGATTTGGCAGCACAGATTTTGCTTGATTTCTTTTTGGGGGAGGGAAGCCATAGCACGTTTCCAGGGCTTTGTACTACCAGTAACTTGGAACTCCCCTATATCTCAATTGACAGTTGATGGACCTGAGTGGCATCTTGTTTTATTGTAGCTTGAGTTGAAGCTTTTTTTTAGGTACATTTTACATACAATTTTGGATTATATATATCCCGTGCTCTATGCTGAGCTTTTACATTGGGGTTTCCATCAAAATCACCAAATTGCGTGATTCACATGACCCCCACCAAGAGATCCATTCACTATAATGAAGCTGCAGAGTTACTATAGTGTCTGTTCAGCGGTTTTCTTTTCAGAAGTGCAGGAAACTGTGATTGACCGAGCTTTTATGAAGGCTTAAAAAGATGGACACGTCTAGCTCATAGTACAGACAGAGTCCAAGGTGAGTCCATCTGCCTCATAGGGATCTTCCATCAGTGGTTCTGTCTGTAAGTGCTCAGAATGGAGAGAAGGATAAATGTGAGCTGAGCCTTACTTGATCTTTGGGTGGAAGAATTAATAAATCAATAGAAGGTAAAGAATTGCTTTTATTTTTTGCCAGGTTTATATAGTTTTTTTTTTAGATTTTAATACTTAGCACACTCTAAAAACACGCTATTTTTTTGTGGGTTTTTTTTAAAAAGTTTTTGCATTGCCATATTTAACAGTCATTTGAGGGCTTGATTTTAACAGGATGAGTTGATTTTTTTATTGGTACCCTTTTCAGAAATATAAAAGTTTTTTGATCACTTTCTATTCCAGGAGACAGAATGAACATAGAACAGCAATTCAGGAATTGGTTTTGAGATATTTTTTTTTTTTTTAATGCCAACTACAATGTGATAAAATTAATAAGACAGGTTTATTCTTCTGGTCAGTACAATTAAAGCAATACAACATTTATGTTGTTCTTTTAGATTTATTTTTTTTAACTTCGTTTTATTAACAACTTCAAACATGGTACAACTGACATTTGCAATGCTAAAGTAGCTCAGTACATGGATAGTGACAGTTTGATCATAACAATGAACATTCATATAAAGTCCATAATATCTGTTGCACTTAAGATAAAATAATGTTATTATCCATACATCTTATCATTTACATATATATCCGATTTTTATATTGAGCATAAGAACAGCTCTAACAATCATGACCATATTTTAGAAACAAGATAGAAGAAAGAATGAAAAAGAAAGAAAGAAAGAAAGAACGAACAACAACAGCCACATTGCATTGTTATACTTCAATATACCGTAGGACAGTGTTTCATGTCCCAACATCCAAAGGGAACCATCATTATCTGTGTAATCTCCCCTAAGCCTCCGCCAGTGTATCTGGAGAAGAATTCCACAGACCCCAAATTTTGTTAAATTTTCCCGGGCACCCCCTATTATAATATACCACCCGCTCATAGACTATGGTTGCATTGACTAGTTTAACCCAGGACCGCACAGTTGGATCCGAATCTCCCATCCATCTCAACGCTATCAGTTTCCTAGCCAGAAATAGTGCCTCTCTGAGAAATAGTCATATAACAATCCCAGGCCTCTTCCTCCATTACCCCAAACAGGCATATCAAAGGGTCACACAAAACAGGAATTGACACAATCGACGATAGCAGAGATGTCACTCCCCGCCAATATGAGGATATTAGGACAGCTCCAGATCATATGTATAAAGTTTGCCCCTGAGAGATGACACCTCGGGCATTCCGATGTACGAGAACGGCCCATGCTAAATAAGCGAGTAGGAGTAAGATATGCCTGATGGACAATGTAGCATTGAATCAACTTATTATTAACTGACAGGGATACCGTAGTCGGAGATTCCAATATCTCTTCCCATTCCTCTCCCTGTAGAGAGGGAATTAGAGATTTCCATCTATCCTGGGCTGGCAAAGGATCTGACTCCACCCCCACCGATAATAGGTAAGTATATATAGCTGAGATTAGGCCTCGAGGTCTTTGTGATTTTGGAATACCTATCATAGGAAGTGATATCAGTTTCCTCGCTCCAATTTTCTGCATGTGGGATTGAATCGCTGTACGAACCTGCAGGTATCTAAAGAATTGTGATCTTGGGACATTATATTCAGTTTGGACCTGTTCAAAAGGACTTGAAGGTTGTGGTTCCCAGGACAAAAAGATCACCCAGTGCATTGATATTGTGAGTAGCCTAGAATTGCACCGAGGGGTGATCTCTCAAAGCGTGGAAGTGGCTATTTCCCGATAATAGGAGATCCGCCACCACCCCCTCGAAATGCACCACCCTCTTGGCTTGTCGCCAAACTAAACTTGCCAACCTGAGGAGGGGTAACTGCCATGATGTTCTCAGTTCATCTGACTCCAGGAAACCCACTAAACAATCAGTCCCAGCCACGTGTGCCAAGTGGCTCTCAGAGTTCGGCAGCCGACAACCAGGCATCCAGGTCCCCAGTGCCTTAAGCTGTACTGCCAAGTAGTGTAGAAAAAACTCTGGCAAAGCCATCCCTCCCAGTCTCTTGGATCTCTGTAAAATGGATAACCGAAGTTTGGGTCTGGATTTCCCCCATATGAAAGAGGTAGTAAGTGAGTTCAGCACTGAAAAGAAGGATTTGGGCACTGATACTGCACTATGTTGTAGTGTATAACTAAGCTTTGGAAGTAATATCATTTTGATTAGGTTTATTCTGCCAACCACTGACGGGTAACTTGCTCCACGAGTTATATTTAAGTTTAATGTGTTCCAAGAGTGGTCGTATACTCGTCTGAAGGTCTAGTGTATGGTCTTTCTGTATGTGTACTCCAAGGTATTTAAAACTAGTTACCACTTGCAGAGGTGACCTACCCTCCATTGAAGTTCCAGACCCTTGTGTTAACGGCATCAGTACCGACTTGTCCCAGTTGATGCGTAGTCCAGAAAACTCCCCAAATTTATCTATAGTGTCTATAACCACCGGTAAGGTTTCTTGCACTCGATCTAAGAAAACAACCATGTCATCCGCATACAACCCTATTTAATCTGTGCGGTCAGCTATTGTCAGGTTTCCGGGTTTTCCAGTCCTCTTTTGAAAAAGCTTGCCCTCGGTTAACATGGAGTTTTGTGTTCTGTTGCCCTACTTCCTGTCCAGCTGCTTAAAAGGCCGCCTCTAAGCTTAGTCCAGTGCCTGAGTATACTGCTTGCTGTGTGCTCCTGCTTTGCTGCTGCTGCTGCTACTTGATTACCTTTGGATCCTCCTGGAAATCTACCGACCGACTCTGGACCATACCCGGTTTCTTCAAACTGTGCCCGGACTCCGTCTGCCGTCTTTGGTCAGCACGTCTGCCCGGTTTCTTCCGGTTCATAACCATTCTGGACTTTCATTCCGTACGGACACTTCTGGACTTTACCGCTTGCCCCTTGTGTCCCGGCTGCGGCGCATTTAGGCCTTCCGGGGTTGATTGCCGGACAGTCCCTGTATAGGGGTTCGCTCTGGTGGTCTCCCTGGGGGAGTCCGGTGCGTGGCCCCGGGAATCCCCTTCGCTCCGTTTCAGAAAGGTATTTTTTTTGTGTTTGTTATACTGTGTATTTCCGTTGTGTATCTACCGTGGTTACATATCATAAAAACATCTTGTACCACAAACTCGTCTCTGGCTGTCATTGCCCTAACGCTATCGAAATCCTCAAAACATACAATAGTATTACATTATACTCAGGCCCATAAGAGGATTTCGCTGGGGCAATGACTGAGACACGAGTAGATCAGCTCTTTTCTATGATTAACTCCTTGCAGCAGGAGATGGAGGCGGTGCAGACTAAACTTAGAGATGTGGAGACACAGCTGGGCCATGATCACCAGGTACTGGGTCCGGCTATACAGGATTTGCAAGTCAGAGTGGAGGCTCAGGAAGCCGGCCCCACTACGTCCGTATCAGCTGCCGGTATGCCTAGGTTACCCCCATTCCGTTTCAATGGTGACCGTAGTCAGTTTCGTGGATTTGTGAACCAATGTATACTGTTTTTTGATGTACATGCTGATTATTACCGTTCTGACCGGTCCAAAGTGTTATGTATAATTATGTTATTAACCTCACGAGCACTGGCTTGGGCTAATCCTATGATAGAGAACCGGGACATCCGTTTAAATCACCTAGAGGACTTTCTGACCGCAATGGCGCAGATGTTTGATGATCCGAATCGCCGTGCTACCGCTGAATCGGCTCTCCTTTCCTTACGTCAGGGAAAGCGTTCTGTCGTTGAATACGCCACTGAATTTAAGAGGTTAGTGGTAGACACCGACTGGGGAAACAATGCATTATTGTCTGTTTTCAGAAAGGGTTTGTCCGGTACCATCAAAGACGAGTTAGCTCGTTCCGAATCTCCAGGGGAGTTTGAACAGTTTCTCCAGCACTGTGTGCGTATTGATACCCGCTTGACCGAACGTAGACAGGAAAAATGGGCAGCTGTAAACCGTGTAAACAACTTTCCTTTCCTTCCAGAGAACCCGCTCTCAGGACGCCACGGGAGGCCGAGGACGTTCCTATGCAAGTGGACTCTCTGCAAAAGCGAGAGACCAATGAACGTCGCGAACACCGGCTCCGTGAGCGTTTGTGTTTCTATTGCGGTCAATCGGACCATTTCTTGATCGACTGCCCGAAACGTCCGAATCGCCCAAATAAGGTATTGGCAGCCATGGCAGAGTGTGACAACACGGACGCAGAGTCCGATATCTCTGAGGCAAGTGGACACCTGGATGCGGTATTTCCCTTGACTGTAATGTCAACCTCACCGAAGGACTCGGAAGGGAAATATACCCATTGCTCGCTCCCCATTCAGATCCGGTGGGAGGGACAGCTAATACCTACCTCTGCAATGATAGATTCTGGGGCAGGGGGAAATTTCATGGACTCCTCTTTTGCCAGGAAACACGGTATCCGGACTCAGCAAAGATCCTCACCGGTTACCATGGAGACGGTTGACGGATCTCCGTTAATCTCTGGACCAGTTGATCGGGAAACCGTACCGCTAGAATGCGTCATGAAGCCAGGTCAGCAGGAGACCCTTGTTTTCATGTTAATTTCTTCTCCTCATTTTCCGATTATTCTAGGTATTCCGTGGCTACGGTCTACAAATCCGGTCATCGATTGGGAAACTAAGGAAATATCCTTCCCACCGCAGAGTATTCCGACCATTAGTCCAACTGTTCCGGTTCCAGTAACACTGAATGCGGAGGGCACTGTACAGGTACCTGTTCTACCCCCGGTGTATAATGACTTTGCGGATATATGCGACAAAAGAAAAGCCGATCGGCTTCCCCCGCATAGACCGTATGATTGCCCCATAGACTTACTCCCAGGGGCGGAGATCCCGTTTGGTCATGTCTACCCGTTGGCGGCACCTGAGCTAGAAGCACTAAAAGAATACATTGATGAAAGTCTAGCTAAGGGATTCATTCGTCCGTCTACCTCACCAGCAGGGGCACCCATCTTTTTCGTGAAAAAGAAAGAGGGGACTCTGAGACCCTGTATTGACTACCGGGAACTGAATAAAATAACTATCCGGAACCGGTATCCGTTACCGTTGATTCCTGAGCTATTGGAGAGGGTCCAACAGGCAAACATATTCACCAAATTGGATCTCCGTGGGGCATACAATCTACTCCGTATACGTCCCGGAGACGAGTGGAAGACCGCGTTCCGATGTCGGTATGGACATTTTGAGTACCTAGTGATGCCTTTTGGACTTTGTAACGCTCCCGCGACTTTCCAACATCTAGTTAACGATATTTTTAGGGATATCATGGACCAATTCATGGTGATTTATCTGGACGATATCCTAATCTTTTCTGATTCCCTACAGGAACACCAGGAACACGTCAAGACCGTACTTACCCGGCTGAGGGAAAACCACCTGTACATCAAACTGGAGAAATGCGAGTTCCACTGCTCACAAATACAATTCTTAGGTTATGTCATCTCTCCTCAGGGACTGAACATGGAGTCTGGCAAGATACAAGCAATTCTAGACTGGCCGGAACCGGGGAACATCAAGGAGGTACAACGCTTTGTCGGTTTTGCCAACTTTTACCGACGTTTTATCCGTAATTTTTCAGAGATCGTTCGTCCCATCACTCTGTTAACCAAGAAAGGACAGAAGTTTGTGTGGTCCGCCCAGGCCCAGGAAGCTTTCCATCGTCTCAAGGTTTGTTTTACCTCAGCGCCTATATTGGTACATCCGAATCCCGCACTTCCCTTTATCGTGGAAGTCGACGCTTCCGACTACGCATTAGGGGCCATCCTTTCACAAAGGACTGGGGACAAGAGTCTCTTACATCCGTGTGCTTTCTTTTCCCGCCGGTTGTCCCCTGCAGAAAGGAACTATGACATTGCGGACAAGGAATTGTTAGCGATTATTTCCGCTTTCAAGGAATGGAGACATCACTTACAGGGAGCCGCGCAGCAAGTGATAGTACTCACAGATCATCGTAATCTGGAATTTCTTAAGTCTGCCAGGTGCCTGTCTCCACGGCAAGCCCGTTGGAGCCTATTCCTTAACCAGTTCAATTTTGTCGTTACATACCGTCCAGGTTCACGTAATGGGAAAGTCGATGCCTTGTCCCGAATCCACGCCGTGGACTCCGTGCCTGGAACCCCGTCTCAGACCGTGTTATCGGATGCCAATTTCGTTGGAGTAATCCAGGACCAGGACTTGTGGAAGGACATCAAGCTGGCCTATGATGGTGACGTATTTCTTGCTGCCCCCCCGAATGATGTAACTCTTGTTCTTCGGAATGGTGTGTGGTTGAGAGAGCGACGCATTTATGTCCCGGAGGCCGTAAGACTTCGGGTTCTCAAGTTGGTCCATGACTCCGTGTTGGCTGGTCATAGGGGGGTACAGAAGACGCAGGAATTTCTGAACCGTTTTTTCTGGTGGCCTACCTGTTTAAAGGACGTAAAGGACTATGTCCACTCATGTGTGGTTTGTGCCCGGTGCAAGGTCCCTCGTGTGGCTCCTACAGGACTCCTCCAACCGTTACCCGTGCCATCTCGCCCTTGGGGGTCTATCTCAATGGATTTTATTGTGGAGTTGCCCGTCTCAGACGGTCACAATACCATTTTAGTGGTGGTGGATCGGTTGACTAAAGCTGCTCACTTTATTCCGTGTGCCGGTCTTCCCTCAGCCGCAGAGACAGTGGATCTGGTTATCCAGAACGTATTCCGATTGCATGGGGTACCAGACGAGATCATCTCTGACCGGGGCGTGCAGT
The DNA here is from genome assembly GCF_048569485.1 of Anomaloglossus baeobatrachus. Taxonomy (NCBI): domain Eukaryota; kingdom Metazoa; phylum Chordata; class Amphibia; order Anura; family Aromobatidae; genus Anomaloglossus; species Anomaloglossus baeobatrachus. The sequence continues at coordinate 381,735,437 of NC_134357.1, forward strand.
TCACGTCTAGGTTCTGGAAGGGGTTTTGTACGGCACTCCAGATTGATGTCTGTTTGTCTTCTGCATACCATCCTCAGACAAATGGGCAAACCGAACGGACCAATCAAACACTGGAACAATACCTTCGCTGTTATGTCAGCCATCTGCAGGACGATTGGTTGAAGATGCTTCCGTTGGCGGAGTTCTCGTATAACAACACTCAGAGCAGCTCCACTAAGGTAACGCCCTTCTTTGCTAACTTGGGTTACCATCCGACTATTTTGCCTAGGTCACCGGTTGCGGTCTCAGTGCCTGCGGTGGAGGACAGATTAACAGAGCTACGACAAAATCTGGAGGTTCTGAAGGACACTGTGGCTACAGCTCAGGAGCGTTACAAGAGGTCGGCAGACGCTCACCGGAGACCGGCACCCATGTATAAGGTAGGGGACTCTGTATGGTTGTCCACCAAGAACCTGAGATTGGGTGTTCCTTCGCAGAAACTGGGACAAAAATTCATCGGTCCGTTCAAGATCACCGGGATCGTGAGCCCTGTGGCCTGTCGGCTGCGGTTACCGCACCATCTAAAGGTACACCCGGTCTTTCATGTTTCTCTCCTCAAATCCGTCTCTCCCAATACGTTTCATGGTCGTGTCGTGCCTCCTCCTCCGCCTGTGATGGTCGACGGCGAGGAGCAGTTTGTGGTTGAGGACATTATTGACTCCCGGCTTCATCGTCGTCGGCTTCAGTATCTGGTACGTTGGCAGGGGTACGCCCCCGAGGACGATTCCTGGGAACCGGTGGGTAACATTCGAGCACCACGGAAGATCGCTCAGTTTCATCGACGGTACCCGGACAAGCCGGGCCCTGACCCGTCCTGAGACCGTTTCTGGGGGGGGGGAGTAATGTCAGGTTTCCGGGTTTTCCAGTCCTCTTTTGAAAAAGCTTGCCCTCGGTTAACATGGAGTTTTGTGTTCTGTTGCCCTACTTCCTGTCCAGCTGCTTAAAAGGCCGCCTCTAAGCTTAGTCCAGTGCCTGAGTATACTGCTTGCTGTGTGCTCCTGCTTTGCTGCTGCTGCTGCTACTTGATTACCTTTGGATCCTCCTGGAAATCTACCGACCGACTCTGGACCATACCCGGTTTCTTCAAACTGTGCCCGGACTCCGTCTGCCGTCTTTGGTCAGCACGTCTGCCCGGTTTCTTCCGGTTCATAACCATTCTGGACTTTCATTCCGTACGGACACTTCTGGACTTTACCGCTTGCCCCTTGTGTCCCGGCTGCGGCGCATTTAGGCCTTCCGGGGTTGATTGCCGGACAGTCCCTGTATAGGGGTTCGCTCTGGTGGTCTCCCTGGGGGAGTCCGGTGCGTGGCCCCGGGAATCCCCTTCGCTCCGTTTCAGAAAGGTATTTTTTTTGTGTTTGTTATACTGTGTATTTCCGTTGTGTATCTACCGTGGTTACATATCATAAAAACATCTTGTACCACAAACTCGTCTCTGGCTGTCATTGCCCTAACGCTATCGAAATCCTCAAAACATACAATAGTATTACAGCTATAGTGATTCCAGTGAGCAGTGGATGTGAACGAATTCTAATTGCCAGAGCTTCAATGACAAGTGCAAACAATGCTGGGAACAGTGGGCATCCCTGTCTTGTGCCCCGTCTCAGTGAGAAGGGTGCAGACATAGCACCATTGACTAGTACTCTGGCTGTCGGGGACCTATACAACATATGAATCCAATTACTGAATTTAGGACCAAAGGCAAATCTCTGGAGGAAAGGCAAACAAAAATGTCCATTCCACCGAGTCAAATGCCTTGGCCGCGTCCAGCGAGTCCAAGTACCACTCATTTTCCTGGACCAATGTACTATAGTGCACTATGGATTGGACCTGTCTTATATTTATAGAGGTGTTTTTCCCAGGCATAAATCCGGTTTAATCTGGGTGAACTATACTCAATGTGGCGGAATTGAGTCTGGACACCAGTATTTTGGTAAAGATCTTGTAATCCACGTTGACTAAGGATATAGGGCGGTATGAGACGCAATCTAGTGGGTCCTTGCCCTCCTTCCTCAGCACAACTATATGTGCTTTGTATAAGGAGGCAGGCAGAGAGTCACAAGCTGAAAAGTGTGAAAAAACATCTAAGAGAATCGGGGCCAATACATCACAGTATTTACTATAGAATTCTATGGGGAGACCATCTGGACCTGGAGATTTCCCCCTAGCCATGTCTGAGATGGCTGTAATCACTTCCTCCAGTTTGATGTCCGCCTCCAGAGACTCACGTTGTGATCTGCTCAAAGTGGGAAACTCCACATCTGACAAGTATGCCACACAATTTTGAACTCCATGAGCATTTCTAGAAGTATATAGGGCTTTATAATATTCACAAAGCAGTCCAAGATATCTTCAGGGGATGTAGCTATTGAGCCGTCCGCCCTCCGTATACCCAGTATTGTATTTGAGGTGTTATGTTGCCGAACCATATATGCCAGTAATTTACTAGATTGATTTCCAAGCTCAAAATATGATTGTTGGGTAAAGAACAGCTTGCATTTGGACTTGGTCTCAGAGTGCTGTATATATAACCTATATGAATGCAGCCAGGCCGCCCTATTCCCATCGGTTGGGGCCGATAGATATACTGCCTCCAGGTCCCTAAGTCTCCCCTCCACTATGTCATCCTCAGTTCTAGTCACTCTTTTAAGATATGTTATGGTTGAAGATAAACACCCTCAAAGGTAGGCCTTGAGAGTATCCCACACCAAATTATTATTCCAGGGCTTAGGATGGGCTTCTAGGAAATCTTCTATTTGGGTTGAGTCCTATCGTTTTGATCAATTAACTTCAGCCAAAAAAGGGTTTAACCTCCAAAAGGGTTTGCTAGCATTTTGGTTAATCTTAAGAGTAAGGATCACTGGGCAGTGATCTGATATACCCCTGACCCCATGTACCACGTCATCCACCCAGGTTGCGATATTACTCGATCCAAAAATATAATCCAACTGGGACAGCGTGCGGCTAGTAGAAGAGTGACATGTATATTCTCAGGTGTTAGGGTGCTGGAATCGTCAAAGGTCGATCCACCCACCTCCCTCCGCGCATTACTGCAGATCAGTCAAGTTGGAGGTAGAGTATTGTCTCCCCCCCGTCCATCCGAAATCTGTCTTGCTCCTCATGCATCAGAAGATTAAAATCCCCCACACATAGCACATATGCATCTGGATAATTAAGGGCAAAGCTCAGTGCCTGCTTAAGAATGGAGACGCGAGCCGGTGAGGGGTTGTAAATGCATAATAGCACATAATCTCTAGAGTCTATAGACGCATATATAAACACAAATCGCCCCTCCGGGTCACGCCTTACCACCCTCGCTTCCCATCGGATGTGTTTATGGACCAATAGAGAGACACCTCTAGAGTAGCTGGTGTGGAATGCATGTGTCGACCATTGTACCTATGGTTTTTTTACTAGTCTAGCTGTGTCCCGTGTGAGAGGAGTCTCTACTAGTACCACCAGATGAGCCCTGATCTGCTTAATTTGGGAACATACCTTAATACGTTTTTTGGGCGACTTAAGGCCTCTGGTATTCCAGGTCATAAACATCAGCTCTGACCCCATATTATATAGATCTTTTTATAAAACCAGGGTCCCAGGTGTAAGACGCTTTTTGCCCTATAATTAAATGTGGTAAACCCTCCGACAGTAATAAGCCTGTCCCTGCAAAGAAATAAAGTTAATGCATTTGTAGCTGTAAAGAAAAAGAACATATATCAAACTTCAGGAACGTTTAGAAAAAGTCCTGTAAAACATTTCAAACATCAATGGGGATACCACCACTGAATGCAGTATCCTGGTATAGGTGGTATAAGGGTGCACAAGACAGGGCTCTCATTTCACAAGAACCAATTCCTGGCCAATTCGTCCATCACTCGAGGCACGAAGAAGTCCCATCTGCCTCCAAAGGGAGCGTCAAGCAACTGTGGAAGAAGAAGGTCGCCAAGGGGCCCAGAAAATGTCACCTAGCAAAGCAAACTCATTCTGCCCCTTAGGTCTTGGGTGTAACTGTAGCCAGTCCTCAGCCTCAGCAGGTGTAGTAAAAAACAGAGACGACCCTTCATGCACTAGCCGGGCAGGATACAGCATAGAGTAAATGATATTCCGCTCTCTTCATTTCTTCTTCACATCCATGAAATAGGCCCTCTGTTTCTGGAGATCCACCAAGAAATCCGGAAAGATCGAGAGCTGCGTCTCTATCTCTGCAATTGAGCATCCTTGCTAAAAAAGGGACGTGGTGGTGCGCCTGGAGGAGGAGGCCTCGTTCGGACTCTGTGCGCCCTTTCCACCGCAAATGTCGAAGAGAACTCGTCTCCGAGGGTAGATTTCAGCCACTCCTCCAGGAACTGTTCCGGATGCTGACCTTCCGAATGCTCTGGCAAACCTATGATCCTTATATTGTTTCGACGCATGCGGTTCTCTAGATCATCTGCCTTCTGGCGCCATGCGTTTGCCGATCCGGCCATTGTGGTCATTTTTTTCGTTAGTGGTGCAATTTGATCCTCCAGTTCAGACACTCGCGTCTCGACATCTGCTGTTCGGGCCCTCAGGGATTGCATATCCTGACGCAAGAGGCCCACCTCTGAGTGTACCTCCTCAATCTTCCCTGTAAGAGAGCTGTTGCATGTAGAAATTGCTTGCAGAAGTTGTTCATATACCTGTCTCAGGGTTAGGTCATCTTGATCCTCTGACCCTTCATCCAATAGTGCTTGGCCTTTAGAGGTGGCATTTCTCTTGGCTTTAGGGGCATCTGCCTGACCACCCCTTGCAAACTTGTTAAGTTTATCAATAGCTTCACTTTGTTTAGGGGGACTCATATTGATACGCTGGGGATTTGTTGATTCTGCACCCCATTCTTATCGTACCCCCGTATATCTGAATCTGTGCCTTTATAATGTATATTTAGCAATATGTCTGTTTCCCCTCACTCACCACGTTCAGATAGCTGGAAAACAGCCACTTATACGTTGTATAATAATAATGAAGGGAGTCCCAGGGCAGTACAGCACTTTGGGTGTATTTATCAGAATGATGCAGGCCTGCGTAGCGTGAGGACTTCAATATGTGTCTCTCATTTGTTTTCATGTGTCAGAGGGAATCTGCAGGGCCCGTTTTTCAAGGCACACACTCCAGACTCTCCGGCACTCTGTGGGTTAAAGTCTTCTGCACCGCCACAAGCCCATTAGTTCTTTTAGATTTTGATGCTTTTTACACAATAAAAACAATTTTATAGAAAAACAAATTGTTTTTTCATTGCTATTTTCAGAGAGCTACAGCTTTTTTATTTTTTCCACAGACGGAGCAGAGTGGGGGTTTATTTTTTATGGGTCAAGATGACGTTTTCAGCCATACCATTTTTATGTACATGCAAATTTTTGTACCACTTTTATGAGGGTAATATTATGAAAAATTATTGTTTTTTTTCATGCTGAGCTGTACTTTTTTTAATGTCCACTGTTTTAGGGTAGATACAACATTTTGATTGTTTTTCATTTGTTTTTGTTTCTGTTAGGGAAGTGCTGCGACATTTAATGTATGGTTTAACCCCTTAAGGACGAAGCCAGTTTTGTACTTAATGCCCAGGCCATTTTTTGCAATTTTGACCAGTGTCACTTTATAAGTTTATAACTCTGGAACGCTTCAATGGATCCCGGTGATTCTGAGATTGTTTTTTCGTGACATATTGGGCTTCATGTTAGAGGTAAATTTAGGAAGATATTTTTTTATTTTATTTGTGAAAAAATCTGAAGTTTGACAAAAAAAATAAAAATTTTGCAATTTTCAAACTTTTAATTTTTATGCCCATAAACCAGAGAGTTATGTCACACAAAATAGTTAATAAATAACATTTCCCACTTGTCTACTTTAGATCAGCGCAATTTTTGAAACAACATTTTTTGAGGTTAGGAAGTTAGAAGGGTTCAAAGTTCATCAGCAATTTCCCATTTTTTTCAACAAAATTTACAAAACCATTTTTTTAGGGACCACATCCCATTCGAAGTGACTTTGAGAGGCCTAGGTGACAGAAAATACCCAAAAGTGACACCATTCTAGAAACTGCACCCCTCAAGCTACTCAAAACCACATTCAAGAAGTTTATTAACCCTTCAAGTGCTTCACAGGAACTAAAGTAATGTGGAATGAAAAAAAATAAAATTTAACATTTTACCTAAAAATGTTGCTTTAGCACTAATTTTCTTACTTTTTCAAGAAGTAACACCAAAACTTGGACCTCACACTTTGTTACCCACTTTCTTATGAGCGCGTCGATACCCGACATGTGGTCAGAAACATTTGTTTGGGTAAATGGGAGAGCTTGGAACGAAAGGAGCAATATTTGAATTTTGGAAAGCAAAGTTGGCTGAAACAGATTGCGGGCACCATGTTGCATTTACTGATCCCCTAAGGTACCTAAACAGCAGGAACCCCCCCTCAAGTGACCCCATTTTGGAAACTAGACCCCTTAAGGCTTCTATCGAGGGGTATTCTGAGCATTTTGGACCCACAGGTACTTCACAGATTTTGATAACGTTACGTTGTCATATTGGTAATTGTCATTTTTTTATCAAAAATGTTGCTTTAGCATCAATTCTCTCACTTTTTCAAGAGGTAATTCCAAAAATTTGACCCAAATCTTTGTTACCCACTTTTTTATGAGCGCGGTGATACCTCACATGTGGTCTGAAACCTTTGTATGGACAAATGGGAGGGTTTGGAACGAAAGGAGCAATATTTGAATTTTGTAAAGGAAATTTGGCTGAAAAAGATTGCGGGCACCATGTCGCATTTGGAGGACCCCTAAGGTACGTAAACAGCAAAAAACCACCACAAGTGACCCCATATTGGAAACTAGACCTCTCAAGGAATTTATCTAGATGTTTGGTGAGTCCCCTGAACCCCCAGGTGCTTCACAGAAGTTTATAACGTTGAGCCATGAAAATAAAAAAATAAAATTTTACCACAAAATTGTTACTTCAACCAGGTAGCTTTTTTTTCACAAGGGTAACAGGAAAAAAATCACCATGAAATTTATTGTGCAATTTCTCCTGAGTTTGGTGATATCTTATATGTGGTGCAAATCAACTGTTTGGGCACACGGCAGGTCTTGGAAGGGAAGGAGTGCCATTTGACTGCAAAATTGTCTGGAATCAATTGCGGACGTCATGTTGCATTAGGAGAGCCCCTGAGGTGCCTAAGCAGTGGAGGTCCCCCACAAGTGACCCCATTCTGGAAAATAGACCCCTCAAGGAATTTATCTAGATGTTTGTTGAGTACCCTGAACCCCCAGGTGCTTCACAGAAGTTTATAACGTTGAGCTGTGAAAATAAAAAAAATACATTTTTACCACAAAATTGTTACTTCAACCACATAGCTTTTTTTTTAACAAGAGTAAAAGGAAAAAAAGCAGCATAAAATTTATTGTGAAATTTCTCCTGAGTATGCTGATACCTTATGTGTGGTGGAAATCAACTGTTTGGGTGCACAGCAGTGCTCGAAAGGGAAAAAGTGCCATTTGACTGAACATTTGGCTGGAATAATTAGTGGACGCTATGTCGCATTTGGAAAGCCCCTAAAGTGCCTAAACAGTGGAGGTCCCCCACAAGTGACCCAATTTTGGAAACAAGACACCTCAAGGCTTTTATCTAGGTGTATATTGAGCATTTTGAATCCACGAATACTTCACAGAATTTGATAAGCTTAGGTTGCCATATTGAAAATTTTCATTTTTTTCACAAAAAGGTTTCTTTAGCATCACATTTCTCACTTTTTCAAGAGGCAACAACAAAACGTGGACCCCACAGGTTGTTATCCAATTTCTTGTGAGCGCAGGGATACCCCATATGTTGCCAAAAACCTCTGTTTGGATTAATGGGAAGGCTTGGAATGGAAGGAGCACCATTTGAATTTTGGAAAAGTTGAAATAAATTGCACGCACCATGTCACATTAGCAGGGCCTCTTGGGTACCTATACAGCAGAAACCCCCCACAAGTGACCCCATTTTGGAAACTGGACCCCTCAAGGATTTTATTCAGGAGTATAGTAAGCATTTTGAATCCACAGGTACTTCACAAAAATGTTTCTGTAGCAACAAATTTCTCACTGTTAGGCTATGTGGCCATGATCCAGCGACACGGCGTCTAGTACACAGTGTCAGCCTGCCTGCAGAGATGTGAGTGTTGTCCACAGGAGAACGCAGCTGCCCATGCCCACGATTTGGGTTCAGGCTATTGTGGACTTTAGCTCTATTCTACCTGCACAGAACACTCATCTCCGCAGCATAAATTGACATGCTGAGGCTCGGGAAGCTGCGCCACAGGTCAGTTTATGCTGCGGAGAAAAGAAGCACATTGGGAATGAGATTTCTAAAAATCCTTCCACTGTGCTTCTACTGCACAACGCAGCGCTATGGATGCAGGGAAAACACACTGCGCCCAAAACGCTGCAAACCCCGATTGTGGGCGCATAGCCTAAAATGCTACAATGGATGAATGGATAGATGTCAAACCAATATAACGTCCCACCCCCTGCATATTCTAAGCTGGCGTCCTTTAGTGCCTTTCATGTGGCACTAAAGGGTGCCTAGCCTTGTATTTAGCCCAAAAAAAATAATTAAAATAAATGACGTGGGGTCCCCCCTATTTTTGATAGCCAGCTAGGGTAAAGCAGACAGCTGTAGCCTGCAAACCACAGCTGACAGCTTCACCTTGGCTGGTGATCAATTTGGAGGGCTCCCCAAGCTGTTTTGTGTTTTTTTTTAATTATTTATGAATAAATAATTAAAAAAAAAAAACGAACGTAGGGTCCCCCCAAATTAGATCACCAGCCAAGGTGAAGCTGACAGCTGGGGTCTGGTATTCTCAGGGTGGGAAGAGCCATGGTTATTGGACTCTTCCCAGCCTAAAAATAGCAGGCCGCAGCCGCCCCACAAGTGGCGCATCCATTAGGTGCGCCAATCCTGGCGCTTCGCCCCAACTCATCCCGCGCCCTGGTGCGGTGGCAAACGGGGTAATAAATGGGGTTGATACCAGATGTGTAATGTCACCTGGCATCAAGCCCAGCAATTAGTTATGTCACGGCGTCTATTTGATACCAGACATAACTAATTGACAGTAATAAAAAAAAAAAATTGACAACAAAAAAAAAATTTATTTGAAAAAACACTCCCCAAAAACATTCCCTCTTTTGGCCAATTTATTGAAAAGAAAAAAAAAAAAATCGGGTCCCTGTAATCCATTTGGACGTCCCACGGCGATTCTGGACCTTCTAGAATATGGGGGGCACGTTCAGGGAACATGTCCCCCATTTTCTAGGAGTGCAGACCCTCCAATTGAGGAGAGTGGGTGCAAAGAATTTGCACCCACCCTCCCAGGGTCACAGCTGCAGAGTGTGAGCAGCAGCAGCAGCAGCCAGCGTCCTGAACACAGGAAGCTGACAGCCGCGCTCTGCACGTGTGTCAGCGTCTGCTGTGAAGGAGCCGGAGGAGGGGGCCGCGGGGGATCAGCGCTCCGACAGGTATGTAGGACACCGGGGAACACCGGGGTGGGGATAGGGGGTGACCTGGCAGGGCCTGGGGAGCAGGTTTCTGTCGTATGTGTCATAGCACATGCGACAGAAACCATAGGAAAGGGGGAAATGCGGCCGGCGCGCTGCTGTGCGCGCTGGTATGTGCGGCGCCATGTTAGATTATCGGGAGGAAGGGGGGCGTGGGGGGACACTTTGGCGACACCGGGGGACCGGAGAGGACCGAGGGATGAGATTTATCTCCCATCTGACATGTTTGTTTATGCCAGATGGGAGATAAATGATTTTTTACCGGCGCGGTCATTTACTGTAACCTGATCATCGGTATACGGTGTATACCGGTCATCAGGTGAGCGGGGACCGGAAAAACCGGCCAGAATCATGATCTCTAGGGTCTCAGCTACCCCCGGCAGCTGAGACCCCGGATTTTTTCTGACTCTGGGGGGCGCTAGACCCTTTTTTCCGACCGCCGTTAAAAAGCGGCGGATCGGAAGGATTACCCTAATTTGTCGCCGTTAAAAGGCGTATCGGCGGTCGTTAAGGGGTTAAACAATGTTACATTGGGATATATCACACTTTTTCAGCCATGACTACTATTCCAAACAATTTAAAAAAAACAAACAAACAAAAAAACCCCCATCTTTTAATGGGGAAAAATGGGGGGGGAGGGAAGGGGGTAATTTAAACTTTTATATGTAGATTTTATTTTTATATATTTTTTTAAAAGATTCTTTTAGTCCCTCTAGGGCACGTGAACCTGCAATCATTTAATCAATGTTTTATTATTGTAGTATAATGTATATTGTAATTGTGTTTCTCCTATGAAGCCCAACCTCTGGATGTGCTTCATAGGAGAACTTAGATGTCAGGCCACAGGGGACCACAGCTGGAGCACAACTGCCATGATGACCCATTAGCTACCTAGGGGAAAAGAATTGGGAGCTGGTGTGCAATTAATTGATAACAGCATCTGAATGACCAACAATAGCGATCAGAGCTAGCTCATGTCACTGCTGTTAGAGGCAGATATCAGCTATGAAACACAGCTGTCACCTGCCTATTCTCCTAAGGCCGCTTCATATGTAACGCTCCAGCAGCGGTCAAAGCGCTCGGATCCGGATGTCGCTACTCGTGGCTCGAGAGTCTCCGGATTCGGGGGCTAAAAAGGTCACACCCGAATAAAGAAGGGGGTACAGGGGAGACATAGTTTGTGACGCTACCCGTGGTGTACGGTAATTGAGAGTACCGCCGCTGCCGTTGGGAGTACCCGGGGTGATGGAGAGGGGCAGCAAGATGATGTTACCCTCCACGGGTAGGAAAAGGCCCCGGGACTCTGGATGGTGGTATGGGGTGCAGGGGAAGCGCAGTTTAATCAGGTACTCACTCAGCAAATAACCAAACGCTGACAACAGGGTAAACCAAGTCTCTGAATGCCGCTGTCTTCCGAGGGGAGCTCGTCCGGGTCCCGTCCCATGCAGCACTGCCTGGTGGTCCATGACTTGCCTCCTAGCACAGTAATTTAGAGTGTCATTTGTGGCCCGTCAGCTTGGAACTTTCCGGGCACCGCTTCCTACTATAAGTGAGAAAACCTGCTCTCAGGAGCTCACACTTGGGATTTCAGTGGGCCGCTTGTTTGGAAAGCCCTATCCCCCTCGTTGCGCTAGTTCCCCCGATCTCTGAGCTTCATGAGAACAGTCCATAGAGGTCCTGTTCTCCGCAGGTTAATTGCTGGGTCGCCTGAAGCTTCTCCTGAAGGGTCCGTGTACCCCGTCGTGCCTTCGGACCCGGATCGGTGATTAGGCCCAGACTGCCGACCATCCTCCAAGACAGGTCCCAGGCACCTAGCCTCAATCCCCTGTGACCGGGGGTCCGACTCCTCTAGGTCCAGACCACTGTCTGTGACCTAGTCTGCTTCTCCCCTGGGAGCTACAACTCCCAGCTTCCTCTGAGCTCCTCACAGCTCGAGGGCTACCACTGAACTGACACCTCCCACCTCCCTGCCTGACCCCTAGGTGGGTGGCCCTATTCCAGCTTAAGCAGCCCACTGGTGTGCCTGACAGGGTGTGGTGCAGGGTGTATCTAGGATTTGTGAATGCAGGTGGAGGCAGTACTGCAGGATGGAGACCCAGAACCATGGGGGGTTGAATCCTGCACTGAAGAGAAAGAACGACCTGAATAGTCCAGGGGCATCACACATACACCCCACAGCATCCTGTAAAGACTATCACAGGTCATTAAGGGTGTTTTCCTATAAACAAAGTAAATTTTAAGCAGTGGACCTTGGAATACTAATAAGTTTCACAATTGGATCTGTTTAAAAAAAATGTTCCTGTGCTGAGATAATGATATACAGTGCCTACAAGTAGTATTCAACCCCCTGCAGATTTAGCAGGTTTACACATTCGGAATTAACTTGGCATTGTGACATTTGGACTGTAGATCAGCCTGGAAGTGTGAAATGCACTGCAGCAAAAAAGAATGTTATTTCTTTTTTTATTTTTATTTTTTTTTTAAATTGTGAAAAGTTTATTCAGAGGGTCATTTATTATTCAACCCCTCAAACCACAAGAATTCTGTTTGGTTCCCCTAAAGTATTAAGAAGTATTTCAGGCACAAAGAACAATGAGCTTCACATGTTTGGATTAATTATCTCTTTTTCCAGCCTTTTCTGACTAATTAAGACCCTCCCCAAACTTGTGAACAGCACTCACACTTTGTCAACATGGGAAAGACAAAGGAGCATTCCAAGGCCATCAGAGACAAGATCATGGAGGGTCACAAGGCTGGCAAGGGGTTCAAAACCCTTTCCAAGGAGTTGGGCCTACCTGTCTCCACTGTTGGGAGCATCATCCGGAAGTGGAAGGCTTATGGAACTACTGTTAGCCTTCCACGGCCTGGACAGCCTTTGAAAGTTTCTACCCGTGCCGAGGCCAGGCTTGTCCGAAGAGTCAAGGCTAACCCAAGGACAACAAGGAAGGAGCTCCGGGAAGATCTCATGGCAGTGGGGACATTGGTTTCAGTCAATACCATAAGTAACGTACTCCACCGCAATGGTCTCCGTTCCAGACGAGCCCGTAAGGTACCTTTACTTTCAAAGCGTCATGTCAAGGCTCGTCTACAGTTTGCTCATGATCACTTGGAGGACTCTGAGACAGACTGGTTCAAGGTTCTCTGGTCTGATGAGACCAAGATCGAGATCTTTGGTGCCAACCACACACGTGACGTTTGGAGACTGGATGGCACTGCATACGACCCCAAGAATACCATCCCTACAGTCAAGCATGGTGGTGGCAGCATCATGCTGTGGGGCTGTTTCTCAGCCAAGGGACCTGGCCATCTGGTCCGCATCCATGGGAAGATGGATAGCACGGCCTACCTGGAGATTTTGGCCAAGAACCTCCGCTCCTCCATCAAGGATCTTAAGATGGGTCGTCATTTCATCTTCCAACAAGACAACGACCCAAAGCACACAGCCAAGGCCTGGTTCAAGAGGGAAAAAATCAAGGTGTTGCAGTGGCCTAGTCAGTCTCCTGACCTTAACCCAATTGAAAACTTGTGGAAGGAGCTCAAGATTAAAGTCCACATGAGATACCCAAAGAACCTAGATAACTTGGAGAAGATCTGCATGGAGGAGTGGGCCAAGATAACTCCAGAGACCTGTGCCGGCCTGATCAGGTCTTATAAAAGACGATTATTAGCTGTAATTGCAAACAAGGGTTATTCCACAAAATATTAAACCTAGGGGTTGAATAATAATCGACCCACACTTTTATGTTGAAAATTTATTAAAATTTAACTGAGCAACATAACTTGTTGGTTTGTAAGATTTATGCCTCTGTCAATAAATCCTGCTCTTGTTTGAAGTTTGCAGGCTCTAACTTATTTGCATCTTATCAAACCTGCTAAATCTGCAGGGGGTTGAATACTACTTGTAGGCACTGTATATGTGTCCCTGCTATGTACTGATATAGGAAACCAAGAAGAAAAAAAAAACCCATAAAATAACAAACTTTATTGTAAACAAAAATTTCAATAAGGTGCAAGTAAAATCAGGTTATTTATAGCATACACTTCAGGAGACGGGGCCCCTGGCCAGATTCCCTGGTATCACCCTTCCTGACCGCGGAGGTTGGCACCCTATAAATAACGAAAATGGCGCCCCCGCTCAACGAAGACTGGCCCTTATGACCCTATACTGAGATCTATAGGTGCTGCTGGTCTAATTGAGGGCCTTACAAAATCCACAGTGATATCATCACATCCATCCAGATTAGTAATCTTTACTCCTCATATCAAAAATATCAATATGTTCAATTTTCAGATAGTTATTAAAGACCATAATGGTCAAGACAGAAATGATGAATACGAGATGTAGAATGTTATGACTCAGTAGTCATTTTTCAGGGTCATGGCAGCATCACCATCCTCCCTATGTGTATGCAGCAATAACATATAGATGTTCATCACAATAGATGATAATAAAACGGCCAAATGGCCAGTACTTAGCCACACTCAGCAGCTCATTGACCATTATGGTCTTTAATAACTATCTGAAAATTGAACATATTGATATTTTTGATATGAGGAGTAAAGATTATTAATCTGGATGGATGTGATGATATCACTGTGGATTTTGTTAAGCGGGCTTTACAGGCTACAATATATCTTACGATGTGTCGGCGGGGTCACGTCGTAAGTGACGCACATCCGGCATCCTAAGTTATATTGTAACGTGTGACAGCTACGTGCGATTGCGATTGAACGTTAAAATGTTCATCGCATACATGTCGTTCATTTCCTAAAAATTGAACGTGAGGTTGTTCAATGTTCCCGAAGTAGCAAACATCGCTGTGTGCGACACCTCGGGAACGATTAACAGCAGCTTACCTGCGTCCCGCGGCTCCTGCCAGCTATGTGGAAGGAAGAAGGTGGGTGGGATGTTTACGTCCCGCTCATCTCTGCCCCTCCGCTTCTATTGGCCGGCTACCGCGTGACGTCGCAGTGACGTCGAACGTCCCTCCCACTCCAGGAAGTGGATGTTCGCCGCCCACATCGAGGTCGTATGGACGGGTAAGTGCGTGTGACGGGAAATAATAGTTTGTGCGACACGTTCAACAAATTGAACGTGCCGCACATACGATGGGGGCGGGTATGATCGCGTACGATATCATATGCACAATCGTAAGGTGTAAAGCAGACTTAAGGCCCTCAATTAGACCAGCAGCACCTATAGATATCAGTATAGGGTCATAAGGGCCAGTCTTCCTTGAGCGGGGGCGTCATTTTCGTTATTTATAGGGTGCCAACCTCCGCGGTCAGGAAGGGTGATACCAGGGAATCTGGCCCGGGGCCCCGTCCCCTGAAGTGTATGCTATAAATAACCTGATTTTACTTGCACCTTTTTGAAATTTTTTTTTACAATAAAGTTTGATATTTTATGGGTTTTTTTTTCTTCTTGGTTTCCGGTATGAATTTCCTTGATGCATTTATGTGAGGTTTTCTCTCTATGTACTGATATAGTCTGCTCATACCACATCTCCTGGGTCGGAGAGGACGCAAAAGAGTATTTAGACATTACAGCACAGGATCACAACCAATAGTTTCTTTGAAGTAAAACATTTTTTAAAAACAGGCAGGGAAATGTTTTACCTCACAGAAAGAGTCAGCTATGGTTCTCTGCTGTAACATCAGGGACACATATATAAGATTATCTCAGCACATAATTAGAATACATCCAATTGTGGAACTTATTATTCCAAGATTTATTTATTAAAATGAAATGTAAGATTAAAAGATTATTCCCATCTACAAAATCCTATTCCATCATGTAGTAGTTGTAATAATAATATTAGAATATACCTCCAATTATAAATGTAATATAATTTGTCTGAAAAGTTACGTCACTTACCTCATTACTATAGCTTAGGTATTCATAGTTACAACCACTCATATAGTGACAGTTAGTTGCTAGTGGTCATTACCATGAATACCTAAGCTACTGCAATGCCCTGCACATGAGGTAAGAGACATGGCTATATCAGGAGAACTATACTACATTTCTAATGGAGATATTTGCTAATATTCTTAATATTACACCTACTACATATTGGGATAGGATCTTGGAGACGGGAATACTCCTTTAAGTTTGTGTGAAAACCCCTTTTAGAGGGTTAAAACAACAGTTAAATGCCATATACACAAAAGGAAGAGAACTGTCAAACATAACTTAGGCAGGCGGGAAGAAGTGCTTTCGATGTAAAGTATAGTTCAGTGTAATCGGTGCTAGACTAAAAAGTTCCTCGGATCCTTAGAGATATTGAACCTAATACTCTCTATATGAAACATGTGCCCATCCACTTTGTACTGAATTTGTAATCTTAGTATTACCTTTGTGTACAGAGGATATATCATTCCAAATTGTGTTGTAATTTGTTGAATAAGATGCACATTAATGTATTGGAGCCAAGGGCCAAAAGGACATCCTCTGATTCCCTCATATCCACCAGTCCCCACCTTGAACGTAATAAGAGGGGCTGCCGCTATTTTATGCTGCTCTATACTGCTATATCCATTGGGACACACATGAACGTTTTATACATTGAGTGATCAGATTTCATCCCTCCCCTATTACTTCCTACTATTCACGTAATAGGGATATAAATATATTTTTACATTTTAATTTTAAATAAAAAAAACAAAAAAAAAAAACCTCTTAAAGACGCATTTTGACCAAACGTATTATTGACTAACACTATACTACATTACACAGTTTAAATGCAGGAATACATTTGATCGCCATCTTTCCTAGTTTCCAGCGCTGCTCCGGTGCTCGTCACACTCAATCAATGGCTAATCCTTCATGTCAGATCACCCTGGGGTATGTGTAAGCAGGAAGTCTTTATAAGACCGGCTTCTCACTTGCGTTTTTCTCGCAGTAGTGCAATGTGAGAAAATCTCGCATTGCACTCGGACACATGTTAATCAATGAGGCAGCTCCCATCTGCTATTTTTTTCTCAGTCCAAATCGGACTAAGAAAAAAAATCGCAGCATGCATGTTTCTCGCACGAGTCTCGTCAATGCAAGTCTATGGGTGCACACGGACCATCCTAGTGACATGCGTTTTTCACAATACATTTCATGCATGCAGCAGAGAACAATGTAAATGCTTCTGTACATAACATTACATGAATAGCAGCTGTTGAGGGTAAAAACTGATTGCACACTGACAGCATACTGACAGCATACTGATGACTAGTGAACTAAATTCGGCCGAGTTTTTTCATGCAAGTCGGACCGATTTTACACGCATAAGTGTGTTTCCAGCCTTACAGTGTAAGGCTATGCTAACTTAAAGGGGTTTTCTATTAACAAGGTTCATTTTAAAGATTCTTTCAATCAATAGATCTAATAATAATAATAATAATAATTTCCACAACGGGATGTGTTTATGAAAAAAGTTCCTGTGCTGAGATAAATGTGCCCCTGCTGTGTACTGTGTAATGGCCGTGTCTGACCGTACAGGTAGTGTTGAGCGAGTAGGTAATTATTCGTAGTCGCTATGCTGTTATCAAGTACTGTCTGCTACTCGCATATTCGTTACGAGTAGCATGCGATGTAAGTCAATGGGAAATACTCGCTAAGCGAATAGTACGGCTTTTGGGCTATTCGCTACTTAGCGAGTATTTCCCATTAACTTACATTACGCCTGCTTCTCGTAATGAATATGCGAGTAGCAGACAGTACTTGATAACAACATAGCAAGTACAAATAGTTAACTACTCAATACTACGTACAGGGACATGGTCTGGTCATACCACATCTCCTGCTCAACGGAGGATGCAAAAGAGTAAAAAGACACAGTATGGGATCACAGCTTATCCTATTTGTGAGATAAAGCATTTCCCTGCCCGATTTTAAAAAATTATTTACCTCAAAGAAAGAATTATTTGTGATTCTATGATGTAATGTCTGCCTAGGAGATGTATTGGTGCATCGGTGTATTGAGGATAAATTCCACAAAAAAAAAAATTGTATGGTTACCCTTGTGAAAATGAAAAAACAATGGGATAAAGCAACACTTATATTTTTTTCATTTTAACAGCTCAATATTATAAAATTCTGTGAAGCACCTGTGGGTTCAAGGCGTTCAACAAATATCTAGATAAATTCCTTGAGGGGTGTAGTTTCCAAAATGGCATCACTTGTGGGGTTTTCCACTATTTAGGCACATCAGGGGCTCTCCAAACGTGACATGGCATCCGCCATCTATTCCAGCCACGTTTACGCTCCAAGAGTCAAATAGCGCTCCTTCCCTTCCAAGCCCAGCTGTGCGCCCAAACAGTAGTTCTGCACCACATATGGGGTATCGGTGTACTCAGGAGACATTACGCAACAAATTGTATGGTGCATTTACTCCTGTTATCTTTGTGAAAATGTAAAAATATTGTCCTACATGTACCACTAACATGAAGCACAATATGTCATGAAAAAACAAACCCAAAATCACTAGAATTCGTTGAAGTGTTACAGAGTTATTACCTCAAAGTGCCACTGATTCGAATTTAAAAAAAAATGTTTCTGGCCAGTAAGGTGAAAACAGGCTCAGGGGTGAAGGGGTTAAACCCCAGTGTGATCTGGCACACTGGAATAGCCATCATGTGAGAGTGAGAAGAGGAAACGAGCGGCGCTGTAAACTGGGAAAGACGGCGACCGTTAAGTATATTAATTCACCTATATATTTACACAGGTTTAGGCAATAAAATGTTTGGTGGGTATGCTTCTTTAGGAGCTTGAGTGTACAGCATCTACCAATATTCTGCCTGAAATCACTATATGCAGAATTATAAACCAAATAGTTTGAGAAATAATAGTAAATCTGCTGTTCCAGGTATGGAAAGGAGAAAAACAGGCAGTGTAGATAGATCCTACATCATATTCTCGTACAGTTTACTATTGCAGAAAAAAACCTCTCTAAATATTAACATTTCCACAGAGAAATCAAAGGCTGACGCCAAATGTATAAACAGATTTAGTGAGTGGAAACTTGGCGCTTTTCAGTAAAAGCATGAAAACAAAAATTATATCTGGATTCGCATCCACTCTAAATTTAGCTTATGGCCGAGCCAATTTGTCTACATGTGCAGAAAATTTCTTCTCGACTTACATGTTCTGCAGCCCAAACACTACCGGTTCCACCAGGAGAGGCTTTGCTGGCACTGTCTATAATATGGTTTGCTCCGATTGCTGCTGCTAACCCCTTAAATGCCATTGACAATCTCTGTTGATGTGTTGCTGTGAAGCCCCGCTAGTATTGTGTCGGTGCATTACCTTCAGGGACTCCACTCGGCTGGATCTGGAACAGTCTGGTCACAGGTAGGGAACCTTCTTTAGGATTGTCGTGACGCCACTCTCAGTATTGCGGCCAGTAGGGACCGCCACTGCAGGTTGAGGGTCGCCTGGGGCTGATGGTATGTGCAGTTAGTTGGAATAGCCTCCTGAGAGTGAGGCAAGCCCCAGGGCCCGATGTAGGTGCGTAGTACCACAAGGCGCAGAATAACTCCACACAGGCAGAATGTCTTTCAGGGTTTTTACTCACTTCAGGTGGCAGGGTGAGTAACCCGGGCGTAGCTGGGATGAACCAGGCAGGAACCAGGTGTCCTTCAGGCTGACTTGTGAGGGTGACTACTAACTCGCCTTCCTTAGCCCTTGGTGGTTTGGGGTGACCCCGACTTTGAGTCCCTATGGGGGTCACCCAGGGAAGTTGCTGAAGCCTCACTCCCCTTCGTTTGCCGTGTGCTTGTTGCCTGGGCCAGATCACTCCAGCTTCTTGCCTCCTGTGAGCTATGGGCCCTAACTGTGGCTACGTGGCTGCGGCTTTTTGTGGTGTTGTGGCGTGGGCTTTGAGAGCCCCACACCGGCAGGTTTAGCAAAAGAAAGCTGGATCTATCTCCGCTTCGGGATCTGCCGCCCGTTTGGGCCTGGTACTCCCTAGCAGTCTCCTTACTTCCCACTCTGTGCTCTCTCTTTAGCTGGAGATGGGTTTCGGGTAGCACTCCTAGTTGACCGTTCTCCCCCGTCGGTAGCCACTGCGCGGACGCTGTCAGACTCCAGCAGCCCAGGGGAAGGGGTCAGCTCCTCTCGGAGCTCCCTGGACTCTGCTCTGAACTGGCTCACTCCTCCTCCTCTCCTGTTCTTGCCTACGCCACCTAGCAACCAGACTCTCTTACCACACCCCTTGAGAGGAGATGGAGGCTTTTGGCCCCCTCCACTATTCCAGTGAAGGTCAAGGCTTTTCCCCCTCCTGGGATCCCCAGGGGTCCTCTCATGGGTACATGTGTGAGACCTGATCACTATGCGCCTGTGTACCACACCCCGGTCAGCCTTCTGGATTACCTGTGTTGTACTGTTCCCAGCATGGGTGCAGTACTCAGTGGTGCCTGACCAGGTCAGGGGCGCCACATTGCCACTGTAGGTGGGAGCCTGGTTAAGGACTACACTACTGCCACAATGGTACTCCTGTAAAGTCCAGACGGACAGGGGCATAACGACCACGGTCACAGAGATCGCGACTGCAACCGGGCCCGGCTGGCTTAGGAGCCCAGCGTCGGCCCTGCAGAGAAGCAGCTGGCTCCTCTCTGTAAGAGAGGAGCTGCGCTGTTCGGTAGTAGACTATTTGGGGCCCGTAAGTCAGCAGGGCCCGATGTTAGGGGCGGTACAGGCCCCCCCCCCTCACCAGTCATTGCACACAGAAAAGATTTATGGATGGAGTGGAGTGCTGACTCCATTCTTCCTCATTCTCCCCCTATGCCTCCGCTCGACGTCTCTGCCAATGGGCCCAAGCACCAGTAAGAGGCTCATGCTATGCTTCCCTACAGTTCCCAGCTCTGCAAGACACGCTGCCTCTCCTATGGCTAAGAGGGCGGGGGAAAAAATGCTGGGGACTTACCACTCAGGAGAGGATGGAGGCCACAGCCAAAGAGGAGTTGATTCCTAAACTTGTGCATGTGGAGCTGATTTCTGCAGGAGTGAAGGGCAGAGCTGAGGGAGCAGCAGGAAGGTGGAGGCCGCACAGCTCCACATTCACAGCAGAAGAGGAAGAGCAAGAAAAATTCCCCGGGTCATCAGCAACTTATGAAGAAACAGAGAGGGGAGTATATACTTATTTGATCTGTAATTTTGTTTTTACATACATACCTATGTTGCTTATACTGTATATAATTGTGAATGTGTATGTGTATATATTGTATATGTGTAAGTGAACATACTGTATACAGTGTGTCCACCCATATCCTGTCCACCGCCATTAACTTGAGAACGGCGGCAGCTATAGGCATAGAAGTGGTGTCTAGGTATAGTAAAGTAGCCATGTGCTACGCAATGAAACCACATATTGTGCCACCTGATGGAAAACAACGGAGTTAGCATTAACGGAACGAGATAGAGAAAAAAGTGAATTACAAAGTTGTAGGGCATCATCAATTCAATACGAATCGACACCTTGCATACAGAAATGCTATAATTAGAACGTGTAAAACTCACAATGCTGCTAACGTGAAGCAATACCTTATGGAGACCTTCCTACAAGTCATTGGGTATGGTGGGTGCATGGAGTGGGCTCCACGCTCACCTGACCTGACCCCATTGGACTTCTTTCTGTGAGGTCACATCAAACAGCAGGTGTATGCGACCCCTCCACCAACATTGCAGGACCTACGACGACGTATTACAGATGCTTGTGCAAACGTTTCACCTACCATATTGCACAACGTGCAGCAAGATACAGTCCAGATGTGCACTGCAGCTGACGGTGGCCACTTTGAGCATCAAAGTTAAATGAGCATCTAATGCGTGACCAGCATTCAATGTTTTGGGGGGGGGGTCATGGGTTTCATATCATAGCATTTCTGTATGCAAGGTGTTGATTCGTATTGAATTGATGATGCCCTACAATTTTTTTATTCACTTTTTTCTCTATCTCGTTCCGTTTGAAATAAAAATGCTAACGCCGTTGTTTTCCACCAGGTGGTGCTATGGGTGGTTTCATTGCGTAGCGCATGGCACAACTTCTATGCCTATAGCTGCCGCCATTCTCAAGTTAATGGCGGTGGACAGGATATGGGTGGACACAATGTATATGATGTGTTTATGTGCATGTAGTATATGTACCTATGTGCATAAATAGCATGTGTGTATGTACAGTATTTCCGCTTTGCTACTGCTTTGGTCTGTGTTTGCAGCCGTGATGTCATGACTAAAGCACGTGACTGCTGGAGCCAAATCACTGAGCTCAGCCATAGATGGCGTCAGTTATGGAGCCCTGTGATTAGCTAACATGTTCACATGTGACATTATTACTGCAGGCTGTAAATACAGACAGAGCAGCAGAGAGACATCACTGGACCAGATGAAAATGAGTAACTCTGATTTTATTATTTTTTTTCACAGTGCAAGATGATGAGCGCAAAAAAAATAAACTTAAATGGCAAAACGGAAGACCTCTAAGAGTCAGGGGAGAGGTGTGAGAGGGTGGGGGGCGGCATAGTCAATTCCTGCACAAGGGCCCTTTGCTCTCAGTGTCCACCCTTGGAGGACTTGTTTATTTTTTTTAATCAGTGAGTAAACGGTGGCCAGAGGCCTATGTGGGTGCATTAACCTTTGTCAGGCTGCATAATTTTGCCAAAATTTCTCGACCCCTTATCTCGGAAGGGGGTGGAGATATTTTATTGAAATTTGGCCAATATATTCTGGACCAAAACTGCAGAGATGTCACGAAATTTCAGCCCTCTACGGCTTTTCGAAAAAAAAAAAAAATTATTGCAATTTAAAAAGGGAATAGTTACAATTGTACCTATTCAGCCGGACGAAGGTTAAATGGTATGGGGGCTGCATAATACAATATGAAAGACACATTATACATACTTTGGGGGTGCATTATAATACATGGAGAACTATGGGGCTGCATTATAATACATTCAGGACTATGGAATGCATTAAACGGTATGCGGGGTGCATTATAAAATATGGAGGACTATGGGGGCTGCATTATAATATATGGAGAATTGTGGGGTGAATTATAAAGCATGGACGATTATGGATTCAGTATAATACATGGAGGACTATGGAGTTCAGCATAATATATGGATAAGTTTTGTTTATTAAAGCCAAATACCAGGAGGCAACATACCAAAAAAGGATAAAAATTGATGCATCAAAAACATGATAAAAACTAACTAAAACGTAGAGAAAAAAAAACACAAGTAACCTAATTTACTTAGTAGGTGCAGAAAATCTCACTCATCGTGGGAACAGAACATAGCCTTTACATCAAATAAAAACACAAAAGTTTGCCATAAGAAGAAAAAACAAACAAAAAAAAAAGCACTCACATAGCTCCACCAAGGGAGAAATAAAAAAAAGTATTAGGGCGCTTTCACACTTGCGTTGTGAGGCATCCGTCACAGTGTGTTGTGTGACGCATGTGACTGATGCGTTGCAAATAGTGTGCTAATAAAAGGTAACGGATTCCTTTAAAAGAACGTTTTGCGTTTTGTTTTTTTTAATGTTTCGCCGGGAAAGGAGATTTGCGGTCGGGAGGAGAAAGGTGACCGCAAATCCCCTGAGTGACTGCAGTGAGCCGCGCGATCAGCTGTGCCGTCACTCAGGTGACCTGCGGCCACAGCTGAAGTCCTCCACCCGAGAGCTCTGTCCGTGGGTCACCTGAATGAGGGCACAGCTGATCGCGCGGCTCACTTCAGTTGCTGCATGGAGCTGATAGAGAGCGGTCGTGTTCTACTGCCGCTCCTGTCAGCTTCATGTAGCAGAGCTGGATGCATCGCAGGACCTCGTGTGAATTACGCCGGACCTGGAGGGATATTTGGGGATTAATAAAGTGGGGAAAGAGGGTGTTTTGTCTTTTATTCCAAATAAAGGTTTTTTTCTGGTGTTTGTGTTTATTTACTTTCACTTACAGGTTAATCATGGGAGGTATCTCGGGGAGACGCCTGCCATGATTAACCTAGGACTTAGTGGCAGCTATAAGCTGCCATTTAACTCCTTAGTACCCCGATTGCCACCGCACCAGGGCAATTCGGGATGAGCTGGGTAGTGTCCCGAGACTGTCGCAATTCCGGGCGGCTGCTGGCTGCTATTGTTAGGCTGGGGGGCTCGCCATACGTGGGGCTCCCCATCCTGAGAATACCAGCCTTCAGCCGTGTGGCTTTATCTTGGCTGGTATCAAAATTAGGGGGGAATCGCACGCCTTTTTTTTTTATTATTTATTTATTTTACTGCACGATTCAGACCCGCCCACCGGCAGCTGTGATTGGTTGCAGTGAGACAGCTGTCACTCAGTGTGGGGGCGCGTCTGACTGCAACCAATCATAGGCGTCGATGGGCGGGGAAAGCAGTGAATACGAGATGGATTAATAAGCGGCCGGCATTTTCAAAAGAGGAAAAGCAGCCGGAGCTTTGTGACAGCCGTGCAGCGCCGCTCCAGTGACCGGTGAGTATGAGAGAGGGGGGAGAGCGAACAGGAGTGATTTTAAACGATTTAGATAGTTCTGCTGGACATGCTGAGCATGCTCAGTAGAACGTGATGGGAACAGTCAGCGGATTCCGCCGCTTAGCGCATAGACAATCATTACACACCTTGGCGGATTCTAACAGAATCGAAACGAAAAAACACTAAATGCAGTGTTCCCTCCGCCCGACGCTGCGTCAAATTAACAACACTGCATCGTCCAGCGGATGCAACGCAGACACTTGCATTACAGTACGTCATTAATACAAGTCTATGGAGAATAGCGCAGTGCGTTAACGGACTGAGCTATTCTCCATGGCGGCAGATTGCGCTGAACGCTAGTGTGAAATCGGCCTTAGTCTCGGAAAGTGGTTACAAGAGTCAATTTGTTTTCTTCTTTTTTTTTTTTTTTAGTTTGTTTGCTTTCGTTTTTCACCACTAAAATAAGAAAAATAATAGAAAAGCTATACAAATGCGATCTATCCGTCATCATACTGATTATGGATGAAATTACTTTTTTTTTCACAATTCCTCCACACAATATCCCCCCTACCTTTTCTAATGCATTATATTGGATATTGAATGGTGACATTTAAGACTATCAAACATAAAAAAAAAAACACATGCCCTCACAGAGCTATGTCGACAGAAAAAATTATGGGGAAAAAAACCCCGAAAAAGCACAATAATGAAAATAGCCGGCACAAGAAGGTGGTTAAAGGGGTTGCTTAATGAAAACAGGTTATCACCTATTCGTGGGATAGATAACTTGCTGATTTATGCGGGCATAACCGCTGAGTCCCACATGGGTTGGCAGATCAAGGAATCCGTCCAACTGACGTTAGATTCATTGTCTATGGGGGGATAAAATTTCCTCTTCTACCACTTGGTGCGGCTTCCAGAAGTTGGCCCCTCATTGATCAGCAAGCTATCAACTATCATTTGGAATGATGATAACTTGTTTCCACCAGACAACCTGTTTAAAGGAAGAGCTTGATTTTGTCTTGGCTGCTTTTCTACAGAGACCAGACCTCCTTTAAAAATGTTCACATTTAAGGCCAGAGTCACACTTGCGTATCACTCGGTGAGTCTCGCATCGGGATCACCCGGGGCGGCCGCACACTCTCGGACAGGAGCGGGTTAACTGCATAGAAATACATGCAGCTGAGAAGCTCCTGTCCGAGAGTGTGCGGCCGCCCCGGGAGATCCCGATGCGAGACTCGCCGAGTCATACGCAAGTGTGACTCTGGCCTTACTATAAGTTTTTCCTCAGTGGTTGAAAGCAAATTTGTTGATGAAAAATCTTATTATTATGTTTTTTTATTAGAGCCTCAGAAATCCACATTACTCATTAAATAGCACAGCTTCACATCCAAATAGACAGCGGGTGAAAAGTTTTGAACACATCACCAGTTTTCTAAGTAAATGTTTTTCTAAAGGTGCTATGGACATGAATTTCTCAACAGATGACGGTAACAACCTATCCAATCCACACAGGCAAAGACATTAAACCAGAGATGTCCATAAAATTATTGATGTGTAAGAATGAGAAGGAAAAAAACTAGTGAACACATGAAGAAAGAGGAGTAAAAAGCCTTGGAAAGTCATGACACCAGCTGAAATCTATCAGTAATCAGAATGCAATCTTGCCACTTAATGAAAATTAATATCAGCTAGCTCAACTGATGGCCCATAAAAAGGTTTCTCATTACCAAGGTGCCACAGAAGAAACATCTCATGATGGGTAAAACCAGTGAGATGTCTCAATGCCTTTGCAACCTTATTGTTGCAAAACAGACCGATGGCATTGGTTAGACAATTTCTAAGATACTAAAGATTCTAGTGATCACTGTTGCGGCCATAATCTGGATTTGGAAAGAACATCATTTCACCATAAACAGGCCTCAACCGATGCTCCCCGCAAGATTTCAGACAGATGTGTGAAAACAGTTATCAGAAGAGTTGTCCAAGAGCCAAGGATTACTTGTGGAGAGCTACAGAAAGACCTAGAATCAGCAACTACAATTGTTTCAAAGAAAACAACTATTATGCAGCTGCCGCTCGCTGTGTGTGTCCTAGGGTCGCAGTGAGTGACAGCTTACTGGTCAAATATATTGCAGAGCCGTACTGAGCTGTCTGTATTGTTCAGCAGCCCAATCACAGGCTGGATCTGCTGGACTTTCTCCAAGTGTTACCTTTCAGGGTGACTGCACGGCTATTTAGCTGGTTGGCAATGGTCAGAACATTGTCAGTCATAGCTTTGCTCTGTGGACCAGGTGCTTTGCAGTTCTGATCTATTGCTGCCTAACCTTGGACATTGCCTTTCACTATCTGTTTGTTTAGCCCTTTTGTCTC
Source organism: Anomaloglossus baeobatrachus (assembly GCF_048569485.1). Classification (NCBI taxonomy): domain Eukaryota; kingdom Metazoa; phylum Chordata; class Amphibia; order Anura; family Aromobatidae; genus Anomaloglossus; species Anomaloglossus baeobatrachus. The sequence continues at coordinate 381,761,873 of NC_134357.1, forward strand.
TATCCACACTGTTTTAATCTGACCATGGACTGTTACCTGTTTACTCCTTTGTCTTGCCCCTCTGCCTTTGATGTACACTCTTGGGATTTGACCCCAGACTTCTTGACTTCGCTGTCTCATGGCGTGTCATGATAAGTGACCATAGTCAGAGTCACAACAATAACTAATGCACTCAAACTTCATGGCCTGTATGCACGATCACCACGTAAATCTCTATTGCTGAACAAAAAACATGTTCAAGCACAAACAATATTTAGATAGTACTAGGAAATACTGGGAGAATAAAGCCTGGTCTGCTTCTACGGGCGGGTCCTTCTGGGCAACTGGAACGGGCTCTGCCACCGGTGTCGGGGGCGGCAGACCAAGCGGGGAAGCGGCAGTGACCGATATGGGCAGCGGAGGGGGCGACAGGAGAATTGGGGGCAGACCGGGTCCCTCAGCCGCAGCGGCCGATCCCTCAATGACATAGGGGCGTGGGTCACTCGCCCTCTCCTCCAAATTTCCCCCCATCTTGCGTGCCCGCACGGACGCGGCTATCTCTCCCATCTCGGCCGCCCATTGCTCCATCAGGTACCTCACCTGGACCTGCAGCCGGCAGCACATGAGGGTTGTCCGGGCCTCCACCCATGTCGATGTTCCTGGCGCGGGCTCCGGTAACTCGGGGCTCTCAGACGGGGCAGACATGCTGTATGCTCGGGTTCCAGGAACAAGACGGGTGGCGGGGTCCTGGCGTCACTGCCCTTTATCCATACGGTCACATGGCAAACAGTCCTCACCCGCCCCCCTTGGTCTTTTCCGAGCACTTCTCTAGCTTCTTTGCTCCACTCCATTCTCGGGGGGCGGGGCCTTGCTTTCGCACCCTTTTTGCTCAGGGAAGATGGCTAGGGCGGGAACTCTTCACGCCAAAGATGGCGGATTCTCAAGTTTTTCAGCGGGACGCCGCTGACAGGGACTTCAAGGCGCACTTCCACTGGTAAGTGGACTGGCTCAATCCTGTTCGCAGACGCCAGAAGAGTCGATGTGTATCGCCCTGCAGGCTCGGCTGCGACCGTCGAGCCGCTCAGATCTATGCTCGCACTGCGGGTGGTGGCTCGAGCCTTTCACGGACCTGGGGGGTCTTGTCGCTCTGCAAGGGAGTTGGCGCTACACGCGGGGATGTGGGGTGTTTGGATCTGAGGTGATAGTTCGTGACGCCACCCACGGGTTGTGGTGATTGTGGACACCACTGCTGCGGTGAAGGTGTGGGGGCCCCCGGGAGCAAAGTAGTAGCGCAGCTATGTGTTGACCCCTCCGTGGGTAGGGGATGTTGGTCCCGGGGTCCGGTGGGCCGAGGCCTGGGTGCAGGGTGTAAGGTTGCGGTGCAGCGCGGCGCCTGATGGCACTGGTGTACTCACTCTGACACAAGACACTGGAGTCACTGGTAAACCAAACGAAGTGATGAACAGGGCCCGCAACCGGCTGCAGCTTTTCCCAGGTTAGGTTGGTAATGTCCGCCTTTCTCCTGCACCTTTGTATGTGAATCTTGACTCCTGTGCCTAGGCACCGGTAGTCCGCTCCCCGGCGTGTATCTGTCGTAGGAGCCCGTTTGCCCGCAGACGCTGGCCCTTTGGATCTCTGGCCCTTGGCGGTGGCACTTATCCGGAATGGTTGGGCTGTTGCCTTCAAGCGGGACTTAGGTGGGAATGAACCCCTGAGGTCCAGACCGCAATCAGTTAATTTGACTATGGTGGTGGCTTCTAGCCTAGTTCGGGGTCTGAGTACCCTGCCTGGTGCTCCGGTATCCAGTTGGTTCCCCGCTTCGGTTCCGACGGGCCACTACCCTGTCCCGGTCCCTTACGGTGCCACCGGTCGTATTCCCGGTCTCCTGCAGGCAGCCACTACCATCTGCCTCCTTGCCAATGTTGACTGGGCTCCGACCCAGTCACCAGAGTAGTCTTTGGCAGGCCTGATCACAGGTCTGCTTCTGGACACAACCTCTCTCCTTCACGGTCAAAACCACTCTCCCTACTCCCTTGAACTTGACTACTAGGTTCCCGCCTCCAGGCCTGTGAACTCTTTGGTGGGTGGAGCCAACCACCTTGCTCCACCCCCCCTAGTGTGGACATCAAACCTGGAGTGTGGTGACAAGGCTTTTAGGTTGACTGCTGTTATCTAACTGGGAAGGGGGGGGGTGTAGTGTTATGTCTACCTGGGACGACCTGGATAGTCCAGGGCGTCACATTTGCATATCATCCAAAAAAACACCATGTAACACTGGCATCCCTGCATACGTACTCACCCTTCTCCCTGCAGAGATGCCGACATGCTCGACATACTGGCTGATCCTCTTAGGGAGGTGCTTGAGCAACGTGTGTTATCCATTTGCCTGTAAGTTTGATAGTTGCCAGGTCCCCGTTACCCAGAATATGTTTTGTGTACCTGAACCTGTGATTCTGAAACTTCTTGTGAGCCCAAAATTCTGAACCTTTCATGTGTACCTAATCCTGTGTTCCTCTACGAGTCTGTGTCTGTGGACCAGCCTGTGCCAGCCTTCCCATCAGATACCATTAGTCTGAACCCGCATTCTTGACCTCTGGGTTCAGCTGTTACAGAATTAGGGACTGCTCTGGAGTGCTACCTAAAAGCTACCTGCCTAACCACACCATCAGTGGCTCTAACGAAAAACCAGGTAGTTAATCAGTCACACTCCTCCAAGGTAAACCTGGCACCGTGGCGCAGTGGGTCCACACCCACTAGCATGACACACCATCAGCATACGACAGTTTCTCTATTCTTGAGGCATCTTGAAGCTATCATCACCAACAAAGGCTTTTGCACAAAAGTATTAAATAAATTTCAGTAAGCGTGTTCAATACTTTTTCCCTGGATCATTTCTCATCATTACACATCAAAATGTTATGGACAGCTATAGTTTGATTTCTTTGCCTGTGTGGATTTGATGGATTACCAACATCTGGTGAGAAAGTCTATAGCACCTTTACAAATATATTTACTTAGAAAACTGGTGACATGTTCAATACTTATGTCACCCGCTGTATTTGCTATAGTATTTTCTTGTAATAAAGATTTCACCCTAGAAAAGCAACAAAAAAGGGAAGGCGGATGAGGATACGGCAAGGTTAAATATATAGGATTTATCAGAAGTGACAGAGTAGTTGAGGAGGAAAGTGAATGCATACATCATACAGCTCAGTGGTGCCAGTTTCTGACTGTAAACGCCCTACGCAGGACTTCATAGTGCAGCTAGATTGGAGATACTGGAACATAGAGAAACAAAAAAAGGAAAATTAATATTTAATATAATTTCCAGACTGCCTAATGCATTGCCTTTTTATGTACCCTGTTTGCGAGGTCATACCCAATTATTAAAGAGGTATCCGCAGAGTATACCATAAATGTCTGATAGATGCGGCTCTCACCTCTGGTACCTACATCTGTCTCCAGATCAAGGGTCCCCTGCCCCTTACATTACCTTGTTCATAGAAATATCTGTCCTTTTTTGTCTGGAGATCGTGGGCACAATGCACATTGTGTACTAATATTCGGCACAATGCAATATATGTGATCAATAAGTCCTATGTAGCTATTGATCGCAAAAATATAACAATATATTGTTAGAGGTGGACTTTTTTTTTTTTTACACATTTCGCCAATTATCTCCAGCTCCTTTCTGCATAACTTAAATGGCTTGTCCGGGCAAAATAATACTTTCCCTATTGGACTAGATACTGTATGTAGAACATAACCAGCTATACAATTATATGTACCATACATGCTATGTAGCAAGTCACTGATATGTTACACAGGACAAACATTCTATCAGGGACTCAGCCATGTTAAAAATCACTGACATATCTCCAGCTAGATTTCATATTTTCTGCCATTATCACCATATTATGGAGGTAATTTTACAATGTGCAGTAATCAGAAGTCTATCAGCTAACTTCTGCCAATAATAAAATTTCATCTACAAAGTCTGTAGAGAAAAGGAATAGGTCAAGGAGGAAGAATTGAAGTCCTGCGGAGTAGAAGTTAGCATGACCAAGTGCGCCAGTGTTACAATGTTGCTAAGTTGCAATGCCACACACAACCAATGGACAGGTGTAGTGTTGTTCTGCATTGCTACTGAATACCCTATTAAAGCGATTGAACTTGTCATGAGGTGATTGTTAGGATAGTGTGGGACAGGAGATTCTATGCTGCCCTTCACGCTAGTGGACCCTAGGATATCCCTAACTTCAGGGCTACTCCTGATGGTGGAGATGCCTGAGTTCTGTTCCTGGCTATGCTGCTGGCCAGTAGTACTCTAATACTCCCCTCCAACAAGGGAAGTATGGGTAAGGAGTGTGATGGAAAACAGACAGAAAAGGGAAAAACAAAACTCTGAAACACTGCGAACACACACAGGAATAGACAATGAGAGACTCAGGAGAAAGGAAGAGAAGGAAAGTAACAACAAAAAGGCAACAAGGGTTAACTTCTCAACCGCAACAAGTATAACAACAATCAGATAGCTGGTTTGGTGAGGTATTGTGATCCAGACTAAAACAAAATGTATCTGGCATAGGAGGAAGGATCTAGCCAGTATACAGTGAGTATGGAAGGTATTCAGACCCCTTTAAAATTTTCACTCTCTCATTTTCACTGCAGCCATTTCGTAAATTCAAAAAAGTTTATTTTTTTTCTCATTAATGTATACTCTGCACCCCATCTTCAAAAAAAAACAACCAAAACAGAAATGTAGAAATTTTTGCAAATATATTAAGCAAGAAAAACTGAAATATCACATGGTCATAAGTATTCAGACCCTTTGATCACACACTCATTTAAAGGTCCAGTCACACTAAACAACTTACCAGCGATCCCAACAACGATAGGGATCGCTGGTAAGTTGCTAGGAGGTTGCTGGTGAGATGACACACTGCGACGCTCCAGCGATCCCACCAGCAACCTGACCTGGCAGGGATCGCTGGAGCGTCGCTACACGAGTTGCTGGTGAGCTCACCAGCAACCAGTGACCAGCCCCCAGCGCCGCGTGGAAGATGCTGTGCTTGGTAACTAAGGTTAATATCGGGTAACCAACCCGATATTTACCTTGGTTACCAGCGCACGCAGCTACACGTGCAGAGAGCAGGGAGCAGCGCACACTGAGCGCTGGCTCCCTGCTCTCCTAGTTACAGCACACATGGGGTTAATTTCCCGATGTGTGCTGTAGCTACATGTGCACAGAGCAGTGAGCAGCGCACACAGAGCTGAGAAAAAAATTGAACTTTTTTGAATTTACCAAATGGCTGTAATGAAACAAAGAGTGAAAAATTAAAGGGGTCTGAATACTTTCTGTACCCGTAGATTCGGAACCTCCTTCAAACTCCTCTAATAGTTCAAAAAACGTTTTTGCAACACCAAAAAAACCCCGAAAAAAACCAGGAGAGCTGGTCGAAGGCATACAAGGGGGGGGAAAAAACCATCACCACGGACATTAAACAAGAGGAAAAAAACAATAAATGAAGATTTTTTTTCGGTCATTAATATGTCTGCGGCTATTCTTGATGAAGGAGAAATTAAATTGTTAGCTTACAGCCATGGATTGTTACTGAACAGGACCCGCTGCCGTCTCCCCTTAGCCTCCTGATGAACCTCTGAAGGGAGAGGAGAAACACGTTGAGGCCTGGCAGGCCTGGATTCCTGCTTCTCAGGGAAGTAATTCATCTTTTTTCCCTGTTATACTATATTATATAAAATATGATTGGAGCAACCTTTTCTATTTTGCAGTAATTTGCAGGGGTGTCTGTATCCCATTTTTCTTTCAGCTCCTGGGGTATAATGGGGAGATTATCTGAGCCCCTTGTGATATGACTCTAGGTGACTGTAATATACTTTTGGGGTATACCACCCTGTAACATATGTGGTTGTAAATAACTCTTCTGGATCACTACCTTGCATAAAGATAATTTATTAGGAATAGAAGTCTATACATCTTGTACAGTGCTAGTATCATGAATATTCAAATTGTCTCTCCAGTAAAGGAGACAAACTCTAGCACAGCGCCACCTATTGGAAGTAGCGATCCTAAAAGTCACAAGTGGATTTTCAACAATCCTTTGCAATATGACTCAGGATATATAAGCCAGATCAGAATCCCAATTTGCAGACACGGTGTTTCGGGGTGCTTGCCCCTCGTCAGTGCAAAGTATGGGGGTGTCTGATCTGGCTCATGAGAAAGCTATGTGGGGACCACGGGGGAACACTATTCTCCTTAAGGAGACTTTGCAAGCCAGTCTGGCTGCCAGGTAAGGGGACTTATAGCTGCAATGCCCCTCTGGGAAATATTCAAATTGTCTCTCCAGTAAAGGAGACAAACTCTAGCACAGCGCCACCTATTGGAAGTAGCGATCCTAAAAGTCACAAGTGGATTTTCAACAATCCTTTGCAATATGACTCAGGATATATAAGCCAGATCAGAATCCCAATTTGCAGACACGGTGTTTCGGGGTGCTTGCCCCTCGTCAGTGCAAAGTATGGGGGTGTCTGATCTGGCTCATGAGAAAGCTATGTGGGGACCACGGGGGAACACTATTCTCCTTAAGGAGACTTTGCAAGCCAGTCTGGCTGCCAGGTAAGGGGACTTATAGCTGCAATGCCCCTCTGGGAAATATTCAAATTGTCTCTCCAGTAAAGGAGACAAACTCTAGCACAGCGCCACCTATTGGAAGTAGCGATCCTAAAAGTCACAAGTGGATTTTCAACAATCCTTTGCAATATGACTCAGGATATATAAGCCAGATCAGAATCCCAATTTGCAGACACGGTGTTTCGGGGTGCTTGCCCCTCGTCAGTGCAAAGTATGGGGGTGTCTGATCTGGCTCATGAGAAAGCTATGTGGGGACCACGGGGGAACACTATTCTCCTTAAGGAGACTTTGCAAGCCAGTCTGGCTGCCAGGTAAGGGGACTTATAGCTGCAATGCCCCTCTGGGAAATATTCAAATTGTCTCTCCAGTAAAGGAGACAAACTCTAGCACAGCGCCACCTATTGGAAGTAGCGATCCTAAAAGTCACAAGTGGATTTTCAACAATCCTTTGCAATATGACTCAGGATATATAAGCCAGATCAGAATCCCAATTTGCAGACACGGTGTTTCGGGGTGCTTGCCCCTCGTCAGTGCAAAGTATGGGGGTGTCTGATCTGGCTCATGAGAAAGCTATGTGGGGACCACGGGGGAACACTATTCTCCTTAAGGAGACTTTGCAAGCCAGTCTGGCTGCCAGGTAAGGGGACTTATAGCTGCAATGCCCCTCTGGGAAATATTCAAATTGTCTCTCCAGTAAAGGAGACAAACTCTAGCACAGCGCCACCTATTGGAAGTAGCGATCCTAAAAGTCACAAGTGGATTTTCAACAATCCTTTGCAATATGACTCAGGATATATAAGCCAGATCAGAATCCCAATTTGCAGACACGGTGTTTCGGGGTGCTTGCCCCTCGTCAGTGCAAAGTATGGGGGTGTCTGATCTGGCTCATGAGAAAGCTATGTGGGGACCACGGGGGAACACTATTCTCCTTAAGGAGACTTTGCAAGCCAGTCTGGCTGCCAGGTAAGGGGACTTATAGCTGCAATGCCCCTCTGGGAAATATTCAAATTGTCTCTCCAGTAAAGGAGACAAACTCTAGCACAGCGCCACCTATTGGAAGTAGCGATCCTAAAAGTCACAAGTGGATTTTCAACAATCCTTTGCAATATGACTCAGGATATATAAGCCAGATCAGAATCCCAATTTGCAGACACGGTGTTTCGGGGTGCTTGCCCCTCGTCAGTGCAAAGTATGGGGGTGTCTGATCTGGCTCATGAGAAAGCTATGTGGGGACCACGGGGGAACACTATTCTCCTTAAGGAGACTTTGCAAGCCAGTCTGGCTGCCAGGTAAGGGGACTTATAGCTGCAATGCCCCTCTGGGAAATATTCAAATTGTCTCTCCAGTAAAGGAGACAAACTCTAGCACAGCGCCACCTATTGGAAGTAGCGATCCTAAAAGTCACAAGTGGATTTTCAACAATCCTTTGCAATATGACTCAGGATATATAAGCCAGATCAGAATCCCAATTTGCAGACACGGTGTTTCGGGGTGCTTGCCCCTCGTCAGTGCAAAGTATGGGGGTGTCTGATCTGGCTCATGAGAAAGCTATGTGGGGACCACGGGGGAACACTATTCTCCTTAAGGAGACTTTGCAAGCCAGTCTGGCTGCCAGGTAAGGGGACTTATAGCTGCAATGCCCCTCTGGGAAATATTCAAATTGTCTCTCCAGTAAAGGAGACAAACTCTAGCACAGCGCCACCTATTGGAAGTAGCGATCCTAAAAGTCACAAGTGGATTTTCAACAATCCTTTGCAATATGACTCAGGATATATAAGCCAGATCAGAATCCCAATTTGCAGACACGGTGTTTCGGGGTGCTTGCCCCTCGTCAGTGCAAAGTATGGGGGTGTCTGATCTGGCTCATGAGAAAGCTATGTGGGGACCACGGGGGAACACTATTCTCCTTAAGGAGACTTTGCAAGCCAGTCTGGCTGCCAGGTAAGGGGACTTATAGCTGCAATGCCCCTCTGGGAAATATTCAAATTGTCTCTCCAGTAAAGGAGACAAACTCTAGCACAGCGCCACCTATTGGAAGTAGCGATCCTAAAAGTCACAAGTGGATTTTCAACAATCCTTTGCAATATGACTCAGGATATATAAGCCAGATCAGAATCCCAATTTGCAGACACGGTGTTTCGGGGTGCTTGCCCCTCGTCAGTGCAAAGTATGGGGGTGTCTGATCTGGCTCATGAGAAAGCTATGTGGGGACCACGGGGGAACACTATTCTCCTTAAGGAGACTTTGCAAGCCAGTCTGGCTGCCAGGTAAGGGGACTTATAGCTGCAATGCCCCTCTGGGAAATATTCAAATTGTCTCTCCAGTAAAGGAGACAAACTCTAGCACAGCGCCACCTATTGGAAGTAGCGATCCTAAAAGTCACAAGTGGATTTTCAACAATCCTTTGCAATATGACTCAGGATATATAAGCCAGATCAGAATCCCAATTTGCAGACACGGTGTTTCGGGGTGCTTGCCCCTCGTCAGTGCAAAGTATGGGGGTGTCTGATCTGGCTCATGAGAAAGCTATGTGGGGACCACGGGGGAACACTATTCTCCTTAAGGAGACTTTGCAAGCCAGTCTGGCTGCCAGGTAAGGGGACTTATAGCTGCAATGCCCCTCTGGGAAATATTCAAATTGTCTCTCCAGTAAAGGAGACAAACTCTAGCACAGCGCCACCTATTGGAAGTAGCGATCCTAAAAGTCACAAGTGGATTTTCAACAATCCTTTGCAATATGACTCAGGATATATAAGCCAGATCAGAATCCCAATTTGCAGACACGGTGTTTCGGGGTGCTTGCCCCTCGTCAGTGCAAAGTATGGGGGTGTCTGATCTGGCTCATGAGAAAGCTATGTGGGGACCACGGGGGAACACTATTCTCCTTAAGGAGACTTTGCAAGCCAGTCTGGCTGCCAGGTAAGGGGACTTATAGCTGCAATGCCCCTCTGGGAAATATTCAAATTGTCTCTCCAGTAAAGGAGACAAACTCTAGCACAGCGCCACCTATTGGAAGTAGCGATCCTAAAAGTCACAAGTGGATTTTCAACAATCCTTTGCAATATGACTCAGGATATATAAGCCAGATCAGAATCCCAATTTGCAGACACGGTGTTTCGGGGTGCTTGCCCCTCGTCAGTGCAAAGTATGGGGGTGTCTGATCTGGCTCATGAGAAAGCTATGTGGGGACCACGGGGGAACACTATTCTCCTTAAGGAGACTTTGCAAGCCAGTCTGGCTGCCAGGTAAGGGGACTTATAGCTGCAATGCCCCTCTGGGAAATATTCAAATTGTCTCTCCAGTAAAGGAGACAAACTCTAGCACAGCGCCACCTATTGGAAGTAGCGATCCTAAAAGTCACAAGTGGATTTTCAACAATCCTTTGCAATATGACTCAGGATATATAAGCCAGATCAGAATCCCAATTTGCAGACACGGTGTTTCGGGGTGCTTGCCCCTCGTCAGTGCAAAGTATGGGGGTGTCTGATCTGGCTCATGAGAAAGCTATGTGGGGACCACGGGGGAACACTATTCTCCTTAAGGAGACTTTGCAAGCCAGTCTGGCTGCCAGGTAAGGGGACTTATAGCTGCAATGCCCCTCTGGGAAATATTCAAATTGTCTCTCCAGTAAAGGAGACAAACTCTAGCACAGCGCCACCTATTGGAAGTAGCGATCCTAAAAGTCACAAGTGGATTTTCAACAATCCTTTGCAATATGACTCAGGATATATAAGCCAGATCAGAATCCCAATTTGCAGACACGGTGTTTCGGGGTGCTTGCCCCTCGTCAGTGCAAAGTATGGGGGTGTCTGATCTGGCTCATGAGAAAGCTATGTGGGGACCACGGGGGAACACTATTCTCCTTAAGGAGACTTTGCAAGCCAGTCTGGCTGCCAGGTAAGGGGACTTATAGCTGCAATGCCCCTCTGGGAAATATTCAAATTGTCTCTCCAGTAAAGGAGACAAACTCTAGCACAGCGCCACCTATTGGAAGTAGCGATCCTAAAAGTCACAAGTGGATTTTCAACAATCCTTTGCAATATGACTCAGGATATATAAGCCAGATCAGAATCCCAATTTGCAGACACGGTGTTTCGGGGTGCTTGCCCCTCGTCAGTGCAAAGTATGGGGGTGTCTGATCTGGCTCATGAGAAAGCTATGTGGGGACCACGGGGGAACACTATTCTCCTTAAGGAGACTTTGCAAGCCAGTCTGGCTGCCAGGTAAGGGGACTTATAGCTGCAATGCCCCTCTGGGAAATATTCAAATTGTCTCTCCAGTAAAGGAGACAAACTCTAGCACAGCGCCACCTATTGGAAGTAGCGATCCTAAAAGTCACAAGTGGATTTTCAACAATCCTTTGCAATATGACTCAGGATATATAAGCCAGATCAGAATCCCAATTTGCAGACACGGTGTTTCGGGGTGCTTGCCCCTCGTCAGTGCAAAGTATGGGGGTGTCTGATCTGGCTCATGAGAAAGCTATGTGGGGACCACGGGGGAACACTATTCTCCTTAAGGAGACTTTGCAAGCCAGTCTGGCTGCCAGGTAAGGGGACTTATAGCTGCAATGCCCCTCTGGGAAATATTCAAATTGTCTCTCCAGTAAAGGAGACAAACTCTAGCACAGCGCCACCTATTGGAAGTAGCGATCCTAAAAGTCACAAGTGGATTTTCAACAATCCTTTGCAATATGACTCAGGATATATAAGCCAGATCAGAATCCCAATTTGCAGACACGGTGTTTCGGGGTGCTTGCCCCTCGTCAGTGCAAAGTATGGGGGTGTCTGATCTGGCTCATGAGAAAGCTATGTGGGGACCACGGGGGAACACTATTCTCCTTAAGGAGACTTTGCAAGCCAGTCTGGCTGCCAGGTAAGGGGACTTATAGCTGCAATGCCCCTCTGGGAAATATTCAAATTGTCTCTCCAGTAAAGGAGACAAACTCTAGCACAGCGCCACCTATTGGAAGTAGCGATCCTAAAAGTCACAAGTGGATTTTCAACAATCCTTTGCAATATGACTCAGGATATATAAGCCAGATCAGAATCCCAATTTGCAGACACGGTGTTTCGGGGTGCTTGCCCCTCGTCAGTGCAAAGTATGGGGGTGTCTGATCTGGCTCATGAGAAAGCTATGTGGGGACCACGGGGGAACACTATTCTCCTTAAGGAGACTTTGCAAGCCAGTCTGGCTGCCAGGTAAGGGGACTTATAGCTGCAATGCCCCTCTGGGAAATATTCAAATTGTCTCTCCAGTAAAGGAGACAAACTCTAGCACAGCGCCACCTATTGGAAGTAGCGATCCTAAAAGTCACAAGTGGATTTTCAACAATCCTTTGCAATATGACTCAGGATATATAAGCCAGATCAGAATCCCAATTTGCAGACACGGTGTTTCGGGGTGCTTGCCCCTCGTCAGTGCAAAGTATGGGGGTGTCTGATCTGGCTCATGAGAAAGCTATGTGGGGACCACGGGGGAACACTATTCTCCTTAAGGAGACTTTGCAAGCCAGTCTGGCTGCCAGGTAAGGGGACTTATAGCTGCAATGCCCCTCTGGGAAATATTCAAATTGTCTCTCCAGTAAAGGAGACAAACTCTAGCACAGCGCCACCTATTGGAAGTAGCGATCCTAAAAGTCACAAGTGGATTTTCAACAATCCTTTGCAATATGACTCAGGATATATAAGCCAGATCAGAATCCCAATTTGCAGACACGGTGTTTCGGGGTGCTTGCCCCTCGTCAGTGCAAAGTATGGGGGTGTCTGATCTGGCTCATGAGAAAGCTATGTGGGGACCACGGGGGAACACTATTCTCCTTAAGGAGACTTTGCAAGCCAGTCTGGCTGCCAGGTAAGGGGACTTATAGCTGCAATGCCCCTCTGGGAAATATTCAAATTGTCTCTCCAGTAAAGGAGACAAACTCTAGCACAGCGCCACCTATTGGAAGTAGCGATCCTAAAAGTCACAAGTGGATTTTCAACAATCCTTTGCAATATGACTCAGGATATATAAGCCAGATCAGAATCCCAATTTGCAGACACGGTGTTTCGGGGTGCTTGCCCCTCGTCAGTGCAAAGTATGGGGGTGTCTGATCTGGCTCATGAGAAAGCTATGTGGGGACCACGGGGGAACACTATTCTCCTTAAGGAGACTTTGCAAGCCAGTCTGGCTGCCAGGTAAGGGGACTTATAGCTGCAATGCCCCTCTGGGAAATATTCAAATTGTCTCTCCAGTAAAGGAGACAAACTCTAGCACAGCGCCACCTATTGGAAGTAGCGATCCTAAAAGTCACAAGTGGATTTTCAACAATCCTTTGCAATATGACTCAGGATATATAAGCCAGATCAGAATCCCAATTTGCAGACACGGTGTTTCGGGGTGCTTGCCCCTCGTCAGTGCAAAGTATGGGGGTGTCTGATCTGGCTCATGAGAAAGCTATGTGGGGACCACGGGGGAACACTATTCTCCTTAAGGAGACTTTGCAAGCCAGTCTGGCTGCCAGGTAAGGGGACTTATAGCTGCAATGCCCCTCTGGGAAATATTCAAATTGTCTCTCCAGTAAAGGAGACAAACTCTAGCACAGCGCCACCTATTGGAAGTAGCGATCCTAAAAGTCACAAGTGGATTTTCAACAATCCTTTGCAATATGACTCAGGATATATAAGCCAGATCAGAATCCCAATTTGCAGACACGGTGTTTCGGGGTGCTTGCCCCTCGTCAGTGCAAAGTATGGGGGTGTCTGATCTGGCTCATGAGAAAGCTATGTGGGGACCACGGGGGAACACTATTCTCCTTAAGGAGACTTTGCAAGCCAGTCTGGCTGCCAGGTAAGGGGACTTATAGCTGCAATGCCCCTCTGGGAAATATTCAAATTGTCTCTCCAGTAAAGGAGACAAACTCTAGCACAGCGCCACCTATTGGAAGTAGCGATCCTAAAAGTCACAAGTGGATTTTCAACAATCCTTTGCAATATGACTCAGGATATATAAGCCAGATCAGAATCCCAATTTGCAGACACGGTGTTTCGGGGTGCTTGCCCCTCGTCAGTGCAAAGTATGGGGGTGTCTGATCTGGCTCATGAGAAAGCTATGTGGGGACCACGGGGGAACACTATTCTCCTTAAGGAGACTTTGCAAGCCAGTCTGGCTGCCAGGTAAGGGGACTTATAGCTGCAATGCCCCTCTGGGAAATATTCAAATTGTCTCTCCAGTAAAGGAGACAAACTCTAGCACAGCGCCACCTATTGGAAGTAGCGATCCTAAAAGTCACAAGTGGATTTTCAACAATCCTTTGCAATATGACTCAGGATATATAAGCCAGATCAGAATCCCAATTTGCAGACACGGTGTTTCGGGGTGCTTGCCCCTCGTCAGTGCAAAGTATGGGGGTGTCTGATCTGGCTCATGAGAAAGCTATGTGGGGACCACGGGGGAACACTATTCTCCTTAAGGAGACTTTGCAAGCCAGTCTGGCTGCCAGGTAAGGGGACTTATAGCTGCAATGCCCCTCTGGGAAATATTCAAATTGTCTCTCCAGTAAAGGAGACAAACTCTAGCACAGCGCCACCTATTGGAAGTAGCGATCCTAAAAGTCACAAGTGGATTTTCAACAATCCTTTGCAATATGACTCAGGATATATAAGCCAGATCAGAATCCCAATTTGCAGACACGGTGTTTCGGGGTGCTTGCCCCTCGTCAGTGCAAAGTATGGGGCAGCCAGACTGGCTTGCAAAGTCTCCTTAAGGAGAATAGTGTTCCCCCGTGGTCCCCACATAGCTTTCTCATGAGCCAGATCAGACACCCCCATACTTTGCACTGACGAGGGGCAAGCACCCCGAAACACCGTGTCTGCAAATTGGGATTCTGATCTGGCTTATATATCCTGAGTCATATTGCAAAGGATTGTTGAAAATCCACTTGTGACTTTTAGGATCGCTACTTCCAATAGGTGGCGCTGTGCTAGAGTTTGTCTCCTTTACTGGAGAGACAATTTGAATATTTCCCAGAGGGGCATTGCAGCTATAAGTCCCCTTACCTGGCAGCCAGACTGGCTTGCAAAGTCTCCTTAAGGAGAATAGTGTTCCCCCGTGGTCCCCACATAGCTTTCTCATGAGCCAGATCAGACACCCCCATACTTTGCACTGACGAGGGGCAAGCACCCCGAAACACCGTGTCTGCAAATTGGGATTCTGATCTGGCTTATATATCCTGAGTCATATTGCAAAGGATTGTTGAAAATCCACTTGTGACTTTTAGGATCGCTACTTCCAATAGGTGGCGCTGTGCTAGAGTTTGTCTCCTTTACTGGAGAGACAATTTGAATATTTCCCAGAGGGGCATTGCAGCTATAAGTCCCCTTACCTGGCAGCCAGACTGGCTTGCAAAGTCTCCTTAAGGAGAATAGTGTTCCCCCGTGGTCCCCACATAGCTTTCTCATGAGCCAGATCAGACACCCCCATACTTTGCACTGACGAGGGGCAAGCACCCCGAAACACCGTGTCTGCAAATTGGGATTCTGATCTGGCTTATATATCCTGAGTCATATTGCAAAGGATTGTTGAAAATCCACTTGTGACTTTTAGGATCGCTACTTCCAATAGGTGGCGCTGTGCTAGAGTTTGTCTCCTTTACTGGAGAGACAATTTGAATATTTCCCAGAGGGGCATTGCAGCTATAAGTCCCCTTACCTGGCAGCCAGACTGGCTTGCAAAGTCTCCTTAAGGAGAATAGTGTTCCCCCGTGGTCCCCACATAGCTTTCTCATGAGCCAGATCAGACACCCCCATACTTTGCACTGACGAGGGGCAAGCACCCCGAAACACCGTGTCTGCAAATTGGGATTCTGATCTGGCTTATATATCCTGAGTCATATTGCAAAGGATTGTTGAAAATCCACTTGTGACTTTTAGGATCGCTACTTCCAATAGGTGGCGCTGTGCTAGAGTTTGTCTCCTTTACTGGAGAGACAATTTGAATATTTCCCAGAGGGGCATTGCAGCTATAAGTCCCCTTACCTGGCAGCCAGACTGGCTTGCATAGTCTCCTTAAGGAGAATAGTGTTCCCCCGTGGTCCCCACATAGCTTTCTCATGAGCCAGATCAGACACCCCCATACTTTGCACTGACGAGGGGCAAGCACCCCGAAACACCGTGTCTGCAAATTGGGATTCTGATCTGGCTTATATATCCTGAGTCATATTGCAAAGGATTGTTGAAAATCCACTTGTGACTTTTAGGATCGCTACTTCCAATAGGTGGCGCTGTGCTAGAGTTTGTCTCCTTTACTGGAGAGACAATTTGAATATTTCCCAGAGGGGCATTGCAGCTATAAGTCCCCTTACCTGGCAGCCAGACTGGCTTGCAAAGTCTCCTTAAGGAGAATAGTGTTCCCCCGTGGTCCCCACATAGCTTTCTCATGAGCCAGATCAGACACCCCCATACTTTGCACTGACGAGGGGCAAGCACCCCGAAACACCGTGTCTGCAAATTGGGATTCTGATCTGGCTTATATATCCTGAGTCATATTGCAAAGGATTGTTGAAAATCCACTTGTGACTTTTAGGATCGCTACTTCCAATAGGTGGCGCTGTGCTAGAGTTTGTCTCCTTTACTGGAGAGACAATTTGAATATTTCCCAGAGGGGCATTGCAGCTATAAGTCCCCTTACCTGGCAGCCAGACTGGCTTGCAAAGTCTCCTTAAGGAGAATAGTGTTCCCCCGTGGTCCCCACATAGCTTTCTCATGAGCCAGATCAGACACCCCCATACTTTGCACTGACGAGGGGCAAGCACCCCGAAACACCGTGTCTGCAAATTGGGATTCTGATCTGGCTTATATATCCTGAGTCATATTGCAAAGGATTGTTGAAAATCCACTTGTGACTTTTAGGATCGCTACTTCCAATAGGTGGCGCTGTGCTAGAGTTTGTCTCCTTTACTGGAGAGACAATTTGAATATTTCCCAGAGGGGCATTGCAGCTATAAGTCCCCTTACCTGGCAGCCAGACTGGCTTGCAAAGTCTCCTTAAGGAGAATAGTGTTCCCCCGTGGTCCCCACATAGCTTTCTCATGAGCCAGATCAGACACCCCCATACTTTGCACTGACGAGGGGCAAGCACCCCGAAACACCGTGTCTGCAAATTGGGATTCTGATCTGGCTTATATATCCTGAGTCATATTGCAAAGGATTGTTGAAAATCCACTTGTGACTTTTAGGATCGCTACTTCCAATAGGTGGCGCTGTGCTAGAGTTTGTCTCCTTTACTGGAGAGACAATTTGAATATTTCCCAGAGGGGCATTGCAGCTATAAGTCCCCTTACCTGGCAGCCAGACTGGCTTGCAAAGTCTCCTTAAGGAGAATAGTGTTCCCCCGTGGTCCCCACATAGCTTTCTCATGAGCCAGATCAGACACCCCCATACTTTGCACTGACGAGGGGCAAGCACCCCGAAACACCGTGTCTGCAAATTGGGATTCTGATCTGGCTTATATATCCTGAGTCATATTGCAAAGGATTGTTGAAAATCCACTTGTGACTTTTAGGATCGCTACTTCCAATAGGTGGCGCTGTGCTAGAGTTTGTCTCCTTTACTGGAGAGACAATTTGAATATTTCCCAGAGGGGCATTGCAGCTATAAGTCCCCTTACCTGGCAGCCAGACTGGCTTGCAAAGTCTCCTTAAGGAGAATAGTGTTCCCCCGTGGTCCCCACATAGCTTTCTCATGAGCCAGATCAGACACCCCCATACTTTGCACTGACGAGGGGCAAGCACCCCGAAACACCGTGTCTGCAAATTGGGATTCTGATCTGGCTTATATATCCTGAGTCATATTGCAAAGGATTGTTGAAAATCCACTTGTGACTTTTAGGATCGCTACTTCCAATAGGTGGCGCTGTGCTAGAGTTTGTCTCCTTTACTGGAGAGACAATTTGAATATTTCCCAGAGGGGCATTGCAGCTATAAGTCCCCTTACCTGGCAGCCAGACTGGCTTGCAAAGTCTCCTTAAGGAGAATAGTGTTCCCCCGTGGTCCCCACATAGCTTTCTCATGAGCCAGATCAGACACCCCCATACTTTGCACTGACGAGGGGCAAGCACCCCGAAACACCGTGTCTGCAAATTGGGATTCTGATCTGGCTTATATATCCTGAGTCATATTGCAAAGGATTGTTGAAAATCCACTTGTGACTTTTAGGATCGCTACTTCCAATAGGTGGCGCTGTGCTAGAGTTTGTCTCCTTTACTGGAGAGACAATTTGAATATTTCCCAGAGGGGCATTGCAGCTATAAGTCCCCTTACCTGGCAGCCAGACTGGCTTGCAAAGTCTCCTTAAGGAGAATAGTGTTCCCCCGTGGTCCCCACATAGCTTTCTCATGAGCCAGATCAGACACCCCCATACTTTGCACTGACGAGGGGCAAGCACCCCGAAACACCGTGTCTGCAAATTGGGATTCTGATCTGGCTTATATATCCTGAGTCATATTGCAAAGGATTGTTGAAAATCCACTTGTGACTTTTAGGATCGCTACTTCCAATAGGTGGCGCTGTGCTAGAGTTTGTCTCCTTTACTGGAGAGACAATTTGAATATTTCCCAGAGGGGCATTGCAGCTATAAGTCCCCTTACCTGGCAGCCAGACTGGCTTGCAAAGTCTCCTTAAGGAGAATAGTGTTCCCCCGTGGTCCCCACATAGCTTTCTCATGAGCCAGATCAGACACCCCCATACTTTGCACTGACGAGGGGCAAGCACCCCGAAACACCGTGTCTGCAAATTGGGATTCTGATCTGGCTTATATATCCTGAGTCATATTGCAAAGGATTGTTGAAAATCCACTTGTGACTTTTAGGATCGCTACTTCCAATAGGTGGCGCTGTGCTAGAGTTTGTCTCCTTTACTGGAGAGACAATTTGAATATTTCCCAGAGGGGCATTGCAGCTATAAGTCCCCTTACCTGGCAGCCAGACTGGCTTGCAAAGTCTCCTTAAGGAGAATAGTGTTCCCCCGTGGTCCCCACATAGCTTTCTCATGAGCCAGATCAGACACCCCCATACTTTGCACTGACGAGGGGCAAGCACCCCGAAACACCGTGTCTGCAAATTGGGATTCTGATCTGGCTTATATATCCTGAGTCATATTGCAAAGGATTGTTGAAAATCCACTTGTGACTTTTAGGATCGCTACTTCCAATAGGTGGCGCTGTGCTAGAGTTTGTCTCCTTTACTGGAGAGACAATTTGAATATTTCCCAGAGGGGCATTGCAGCTATAAGTCCCCTTACCTGGCAGCCAGACTGGCTTGCAAAGTCTCCTTAAGGAGAATAGTGTTCCCCCGTGGTCCCCACATAGCTTTCTCATGAGCCAGATCAGACACCCCCATACTTTGCACTGACGAGGGGCAAGCACCCCGAAACACCGTGTCTGCAAATTGGGATTCTGATCTGGCTTATATATCCTGAGTCATATTGCAAAGGATTGTTGAAAATCCACTTGTGACTTTTAGGATCGCTACTTCCAATAGGTGGCGCTGTGCTAGAGTTTGTCTCCTTTACTGGAGAGACAATTTGAATATTTCCCAGAGGGGCATTGCAGCTATAAGTCCCCTTACCTGGCAGCCAGACTGGCTTGCAAAGTCTCCTTAAGGAGAATAGTGTTCCCCCGTGGTCCCCACATAGCTTTCTCATGAGCCAGATCAGACACCCCCATACTTTGCACTGACGAGGGGCAAGCACCCCGAAACACCGTGTCTGCAAATTGGGATTCTGATCTGGCTTATATATCCTGAGTCATATTGCAAAGGATTGTTGAAAATCCACTTGTGACTTTTAGGATCGCTACTTCCAATAGGTGGCGCTGTGCTAGAGTTTGTCTCCTTTACTGGAGAGACAATTTGAATATTTCCCAGAGGGGCATTGCAGCTATAAGTCCCCTTACCTGGCAGCCAGACTGGCTTGCAAAGTCTCCTTAAGGAGAATAGTGTTCCCCCGTGGTCCCCACATAGCTTTCTCATGAGCCAGATCAGACACCCCCATACTTTGCACTGACGAGGGGCAAGCACCCCGAAACACCGTGTCTGCAAATTGGGATTCTGATCTGGCTTATATATCCTGAGTCATATTGCAAAGGATTGTTGAAAATCCACTTGTGACTTTTAGGATCGCTACTTCCAATAGGTGGCGCTGTGCTAGAGTTTGTCTCCTTTACTGGAGAGACAATTTGAATATTTCCCAGAGGGGCATTGCAGCTATAAGTCCCCTTACCTGGCAGCCAGACTGGCTTGCAAAGTCTCCTTAAGGAGAATAGTGTTCCCCCGTGGTCCCCACATAGCTTTCTCATGAGCCAGATCAGACACCCCCATACTTTGCACTGACGAGGGGCAAGCACCCCGAAACACCGTGTCTGCAAATTGGGATTCTGATCTGGCTTATATATCCTGAGTCATATTGCAAAGATTGTTGAAAATCCACTTGTGACTTTTAGGATCGCTACTTCCAATAGGTGGCGCTGTGCAAGAGTTTGTCTCCTTTACTGGAGAGACAATTTGAATATTTCCCAGAGGGGCATTGCAGCTATAAGTCCCCTTACCTGGCAGCCAGACTGGCTTGCAAAGTCTCCTTAAGGAGAATAGTGTTCCCCCGTGGTCCCCACATAGCTTTCTCATGAGCCAGATCAGACACCCCCATACTTTGCACTGACGAGGGGCAAGCACCCCGAAACACCGTGTCTGCAAATTGGGATCTGATCTGGCTTATATATCCTGAGTCATATTGCAAAGGATTGTTGAAAATCCACTTGTGACTTTTAGGATCGCTACTTCCAATAGGTGGCGCTGTGCTAGAGTTTGTCTCCTTTACTGGAGAGACAATTTGAATATTTCCCAGAGGGCATTGCAGCTATAAGTCCCCTTACCTGGCAGCCAGACTGGCTTGCAAAGTCTCCTTAAGGAGAATAGTGTTCCCCCGTGGTCCCCACATAGCTTTCTCATGAGCCAGATCAGACACCCCCATACTTTGCACTGACGAGGGGCAAGCACCCCGAAACACCGTGTCTGCAAATTGGGATTCTGATCTGGCTTATATATCCTGAGTCATATTGCATAAGGATTGTTGAAAATCCACTTGTGACTTTTAGGATCGCTACTTCCAATAGGTGGCGCTGTGCTAGAGTTTGTCTCCTTTACTGGAGAGACAATTTGAATATTTCCCAGAGGGGCATTGCAGCTATAAGTCCCCTTACCTGGCAGCCAGACTGGCTTGCAAAGTCTCCTTAAGGAGAAATAGTGTTCCCCCGTGGTCCCCACATAGCTTTTCTCATGAGCCAGATCAGACACCCCCATACTTTGCACTGACGAGGGGCAAGCACCCCGAAACACCGTGTCTGCAAATTGGGATTCTGATCTGGCTTATATATCCTGAGTCATATTGCAAAGGATTGTTGAAAATCCACTTGTGACTTTTAGGATCGCTACTTCCAATAGGTGGCGCTGTGCTAGAGTTTGTCTCCTTTACTGGAGAGACAATTTGAATATTTCCCAGAGGGGCATTGCAGCTATAAGTCCCCTTACCTGGCAGCCAGACTGGCTTGCAAAGTCTCCTTAAGGAGAATAGTGTTCCCCCGTGGTCCCCACATAGCTTTCTCATGAGCCAGATCAGACACCCCCCATACTTTGCACTGACGAGGGGCAAGCACCCCGAAACACCGTGTCTGCAAATTGGGATTCTGATCTGGCTTATATATCCTGAGTCATATTGCAAAGGATTGTTGAAAATCCACTGTGACTTTAGGATCGCTACTTCCAATAGGTGGCGCTGTGCTAGAGTTTGTCTCCTTTACTGGAGAGACAATTTGAATATTTTCCCAGAGGGGCATTGCAGCTATAAGTCCCCTTACCTGGCAGCCAGACTGGCTTGCAAAGTCTCCTTAAGGAGAATAGTGTTCCCCCGTGGTCCCCACATAGCTTTCTCATGAGCCAGATCAGACACCCCCCATACTTTGCACTGACGAGGGCAAGCACCCCCGAAACACCGTGTCTGCAAATTGGGATTCTGATCTGGCTTATATATCCTGAGTCATATTGCAAAGGATTGTTGAAAATCCACTTGTGACTTTTAGGATCGCTACTTCCAATAGGTGGCGGCTGTGCTAGAGTTTGTCTCCTTTAACTGAGAGACAATTTGAATATTTCCCAGAGGGGACATTGCAGCTATAAGTCCCCTTACCTGGCAGCCAGACTGGCTTGCAAAGTCTCCTTAAGGAGTCAAATAGTGTTCCCCC